>NC_140585.1:1196298460-1196537460 GCF_964204655.1 Triturus cristatus | reverse complement strand
CATGAGGCACAATCCAAATGACATTTTCAATCAATTGTTCTACAGTCCCAAAAAATCAATTTTCTGATGAAAAACGAGGACCCGTGACCTGTCGAACTTTCTCCAGATGGTCAGAAATGGTAATTTTGAAATGTTAATTTTTTGACTGTAAATGACTATTGCATTTGAATTATCACTTTTGCAACTACAATAACTGTGTTTAGAGTCATTTAAATGCCTGAAATTGGTCGAAATAGAAGCTTCTGAGTAGGAGAAAAAGTCTGTAAAAATGGCAATTTTGGTCACATTGAGGCTTTAAAAAGTAGTTATTCAACATGAGGCACAATCCAAATGACATCAATTTTTCTACAGTCCAAAAAATAAATTTTCTGATGAAAAACGAGGACCCGTGACCTGTCGAACTTCCTCCAGATGGTCAGAAATGGTAATTTTTTAATGTTTAATTTTTTGACTGTAAATGACTATTGCATGTGAATTATCACTTTTGGAACTAAAACAAGAGGGTTTAGAGTCATTTTAATGCCTGAAATTGGTCAAAATAGAAGCTTTTGTGTAGGAGAAAAAGTCTGTAAAAATGGCAATTTTGGTCACATTGAGGCATTAAAAAGTAGTTATGCAACATGAGGCACAATCCAAATGATATTTTGAATCAATTTTTCTACAGTCCCAAAAAACAATTTTCTGATGAAAAACGATGACCTGTGACCCGTCGAACTTCCTCAAGATGGTCAGAATTGGAAATTTTTTAATGTTTAATTTTTTGACTGTTAATGACTATTGCTTGTGAATTAGAACTCTTGGAACTAAAATAAGTGTGTTTAGAGTCATTTAAATGCCTGAAATTGGTCGAAATAGAAGCTTCTGAGTATGAGAAAACGTCTGTAAAAATGGCAATTTTGGTCACATTGAGGATTTAAAAAGTAGTTATTCAACATGAGGCACAATCCACATAACACTTTGAATCAATTTTCTACAGTCCACAAAATCAATTTTCTGATGAAAAACGATGACCCGAGACCTGTCGAACTTTCTCCAGATGGTCAGAAATGGTAATTTTTTAATGTTTAATTTTTTGACTGTAAATGACTATTGCATGTGAATTATCACTTTTGGAACCAAAATAAATGTGTTTAGAGTCATTTTAATGCCTGAAATTGGTCGAAATAGAGGATTCGGAGTAGGAGAAAAAGTGTGTAAAAATGGCAATTTTGGTCACATTGAGGCCTTAAAAAGTAGTTATTCAACACGAGCCACAATCCAAATAACATTTTCAATCAATATTTCTACAGTCCAAAAAATACATTTTCTGATGAAAAACGAGGACCCGTGACCTGTCGAACTTTCTCCAGATGGTCAGAAATGGTAATTTTTTAATGTTTAATTTTTTTACTGTAAATGACTATTGCATGTGAATTATCACTTTTGGACTAAAACAACAGTGTTTAGAGTCATTTTAATGGCTGAAATTGGTCGAAATAGAAGCTTCTGAGTAGGAGAAAAAGTCTGTAAAAATTGCAATTTTGGTCACATTGAGGCTTTAAAAAATTGTTATTCAACATGAGGCACAATCCAAATGACATTTTGAATCAATTTTTCTACAGTCCAAAAAATCTATTTTCTGATGAAAAAACGATGACCCGTGACCTGTCGAACTTTCTCCAGATGGTCAGAAAAGGTAAATTTTTAGTGTTTAATTTTTTGATTGTAAATGACTATTGCATGTGAATTATCACTTTTGGAACTAAAGCAAGAGTGTTTAGAGTCATTTGAATGCCTGAAATTGGTCAAAATAGAAGCTTCTGAGTAGGAGAAAAAGTCTGTAAAAATGGCAATTTTGGTCACATTGAGGATTTAAAAAGTAGTTATTCAACATGAGGCACAATCCAAATGACATTTTGAATCAATTGTTCTACAGTCCAAAAAATCAATTTTCTGATGAAAAATGATGACCCGTGACCTGACAAATTTTTTGCGGATGGTCAGAAATGGTTTTTTTTAAGGTTTAATTTTTTGACTGTAAATGCCTATTGCATGTGAATTATCACTTTTGGAACTAAAATGTGTGTTTATTGTCATTTTAATGGCTGAAATTGGTCGAAATAGAAGCTTCTGAGTAGGAGTAAAAGTCTTTAACAATTGCAATTTTGGTCACATTGAGGCTTTAAAAAGTAGTTATTCAACATGAGGCACAATCCAAATGACATTTTGAATAACATTTTATACAGATCAAAAAATCAATTTTCTGATGAAAAACGACCCGTGAGCTGTCGAACTTTCACCAGACGGTCAGAAATGGTAATTTTTTAGTGTTTAATTTTTTGACTGTAAATGACTATTTCCTGTGAACTATCACTTTTGGAACTAAAATAATTGTGAGTCATTTGAATGCCTGAAATTGGTCAAAATAGAAGCTTCTGAGTAGGAGAAAAAATGTGTAAAAATGGCAATTTTGGTCACATTAAGGCTTTAAAAAGTAGTTATTCAACATGAGGCACAATCCAAATGACATTTTCAATCAATTTTTCTACAGACCAAAAAATTAATTTTCTGATGAAAAACGAGAACCTGTCGAACTTTCTCCATTTGTTAATGTAAATGACTATTGCATGTGAATTATCACTTTAGGGGCAGGTGCGGGGGGGGGGGGTCACGGAGGGGTGGGTGCAGGGGGCGGGTCACGGAGGGGTGGTGGGGTGTGCATAAGTCAGGGTTTTATGTGCTGAGAAGTTTGATACCAGTTTTCAATAAAGTCATTATGGTGCTGTGGAGTTCGTAATGACAAACTCCCAGGACCATATACTCCTAATGGCATTTCTGCACTTACATTGTCTAAAAATTGATTTAAACACTGTAGGGGTACAGGGCTCATGCACCTGTACCCTCACCACTGGTACACTGCACCTAGCTAGGGGGGTGGCTGATCTATGCTAGGGCAGTGGATTGTAGGCATGGCAAACAGGGACTCTTCACTTTGTTCTGCATCAAAACAGGCAGCCTGCAATGGCAGTGTGTGTCTGTGTGTGTGTGTGTGTGTGTGTGTGTGTGTGTAAAGGTACATGGCGTATAATGGTGACATAAGTGCTGCAGCCCTTAGAGGCCTTCCCTGGCCACAGTGCCCTTGGTACCATTTAAAAGGAACTGACCAGTGTCCAAAGAGTGCCAATTGGGTTTTGTTTTAATGCAGTTTAGTGAAAGAACATAGGCCCCAGTGGGCCCTGGGTTCCTGCCAAAGTACATCAGCAGTTTAGCAAAAAGTGGGGGCAACCATGCAAAATGAGGGCACTTTTACACCTAGTGCTAGAAAGAGTGATCGCAGCAATGGCACCAGTTCTCACCGTCGCCTTAGCGGCTGGATCAGCCAGTGAATTTCCTTGAATGTGCACACGAACACGCTGATGACTCAATGTGTGAATTACATGACCCTGAGACATGCCTATCTTCAGCACTGCCACTTGTTCCCCCAACAACTTGTGTTTTATTGTGCAGTGGTACGGGGGAGGAGGGGTTGCGCAGAGGTACGGGGGGGTTGCGCAGTGGTACGGGGGGGTCGGGTCGCGCAGTGGTACCAGGGGGGGGGGTTAGGGGTCGCGCAGTGGTACCGGGGGGGGGTTAGGGGTCGCGCAGTGGTACCCAGGGGGGGGGTTAGGGGTCACGCAGTGGTACCCAGGGGGGGGGTAGGGGTCGCGCAGTGGTATCCAGGGGGGGGGGTTAGGGGTCGCGCAGTGGTACCCGGGGGGGGGGGTTAGGGGTCGCGCAGTGGTACCCGGGGGGGGGGGTTAGGGGTCGCGCAGTGGTACCCGGGGGGGGGTTAGGGGTCGCGCAGTGGTACCCGGGGGGGGGGGTTAGGGGTCGCGCAATGGTTCCCGGGGGAGGGGTTAGGGGTCGCACAGTGGTACCCGGGGGGGGTCGCACAGTGGTACCAGGGAGGGGGGGGGTTAGGGGTCGCACAGTGGTACCCGGGGGGGGTGGGGGGGTCGCGCAGTGGTACCCGGGGGGTGGGGGGGTCACGCAGTGAGCGCAGTGTTACCCAGGGGGGGTGGGGGGGTCGCGCAGTGTTACCCGGGGGGGGTGGGGGGGTCGCGCAGTGTTACCCAGGGGGGGGTGGGGGGGTCGCGCAGTGTTACCCAGGGGGAGGGGTCGCACAGTGGTACCCAGGGGGGGGGTCGCGCAGTGGTACCCAAGGGGGGGGTCGCGCAGTGGTACCCAAGGGGGGGTGTTGCGCAGTGGTACCCAGGGGGGGGGTCGCGCAGTGGTACCCAGGGGGGGGGTCGCGCAGTGGTACCCAGGGGGGGGGGGGTCGCGCAGTTGTACCCAGGGGGGGGGTCGCGCAGTGGTACCCAGGGGGGGGGTCGCGCAGTGGTACCCAGGGGGGGGTCGCGCAGTGGTACCCAGGGGGGGGGTCGCGCAGTGGTACCCAGGGGGGGGGGTCGCGCAGTGGTACCCAGGGGGGCGGGGTCGCGCAGTGGTACCCAGGGGGGCGGGGGGTCGCGCAGTGGTACCCAGGGGGGGGGGGGGTCGCGCAGTGGTACCCAGGGGGGGGGATCACGCAGTGGTACCCAGGGGGGGGGGGTCGCGCAGTGGTACCCAGGGGGGGGGTCGCGCAGTGGTACCCAGGGGGGGGGGTCGCGCAGTGGTACCCAGGGGGGGGGGGGGTCGCGCAGTGGTACCCAGGGGGGGGGGTCGCGCAGTGGTACCCAGGGGGGGGGTCACGCAGTGGTACCCAGGGGGGGGGGTCACGCAGTGGTACCCAGGGGGGGGGGGGTCACGCAGTGGTACCCAGGGGGGGGGGTCGCGCAGTGGTACCCAGGGGGGGTCGCGCAGTGGTACCCAGGGGGGGGTCGCGCAGTGGTACCCGGGGGGGGGTCGCGCAGTGGTACCCAGGGGGGGGGTCGCGCAGTGGTACCCAGGGGGGGGGTCACGCAGTGGTACCCGGGGGGGGTCGCGCAGTGGTACCCGGGAGGGGGGGGGTCGCACAGTGGTACCCAGGGGGGGGGGTCGCGCAGTGGTACCCGGGGGGGGGGGTCGCGCAGTGGTACCCAGGGGGTGGGGGTCGCGCAGTGGTACCCAGGGGGGGGTCGCGCAGTGGTACCCAGGGGGGGGGTCGCGCAGTGGTACCCAGGGGGGGGGGTCGCGCAGTGGTACCCAGGGGGGCGGGGTCGCGCAGTGGTACCCAGGGGGGCGGGGGGTCGCGCAGTGGTACCCAGGGGGGGGGGGGGTCGCGCAGTGGTACCCAGGGGGGGGGATCACGCAGTGGTACCCAGGGGGGGGGGGTCGCGCAGTGGTACCCAGGGGGGGGGTCGCGCAGTGGTACCCAGGGGGGGGGTCGCGCAGTGGTACCCAGGGGGGGGGGGGGTTGCGCAGTGGTACCCAGGGGGGGGGGTCGCGCAGTGGTACCCAGGGGGGGGGTCACGCAGTGGTACCCAGGGGGGGGGGTCACGCAGTGGTACCCAGGGGGGGGGGGTCACGCAGTGGTACCCAGGGGGGGGGGTCGCGCAGTGGTACCCAGGGGGGGTCGCGCAGTGGTACCCAGGGGGGGGTCGCGCAGTGGTACCCGGGGGGGGGTCGCGCAGTGGTACCCAGGGGGGGGGTCGCGCAGTGGTATCCAGGGGGGGGGTCACGCAGTGGTACCCGGGGGGGGTCGCGCAGTGGTACCCGGGAGGGGGGGGGTCGCACAGTGGTACCCAGGGGGGGGGGTCGCGCAGTGGTACCCGGGGGGGGGGTCGCGCAGTGGTACCCAGGGGGTGGGGGTCGCGCAGTGGTACCCAGGGGGGGGGTCGCGCAGTGGTACCCAGGGGGGGGGGTCGCGCAGTGGTACCCAGGGGGGGGGGTCGCGCAGTGGTACCCGGGGGGGGGGTCGTGCAGTGGTACCCAGGGGGGGGGGGTCGCGCAGTGGTACCCGGGGGGGGGTCGCGCAGTGGTACCGGGGGGGGTCGCGCAGTGGTACCCGGGGGGGGGGCGCGCAGTGGTACCCGGGGGGGGTCGCACAGTGGTACCTGGGGGGGTCGCGCAGTGGTACCCGGGGGGGGTCGCGCAGTGGTACCCGGGGGGTTGGTCGCGCAGTGGTACCCGGGGGGGGGTCGCGCAGTGGTACCCGGGGGGGGGTCGCGCAGTGGTACCCAGGGGGGGTCGCGCAGTGGTACCCAGGGGGGGGTCGTCGTGCAGTGGTACCCAGGGGGGGGGTCGCGTAGTGGTACCCAGGGGGGGGTCACGCAGTGGTACCCAGGGGGGGGGTCGCGCAGTGGTACCCAGGGGGGGGGTCGCGCAGTGGTACCCAGGGGGGGTCGCGCAGTGGTACCCGGGGGGGGGTCGCGCAGTGGTACCCAGGGGGGGGGTCGCGCAGTGGTACCCAGGGGGGGGGGTCGCGCAGTGGTATCCAGGGGGGGGGTCGCGCAGTGGTACCCAGGGGGGGGGGTCGCGCAGTGGTACCGGGGGGGGTCGCGCAGTGGTACCCGGGGGGGGGTCGCGCAGTGGTACCCGGGGGGGGGGTCGCGCAGTGGTACCCGGGGGGGGTCGCGCAGTGGTACCCGGGGGGGGTCGCGCAGTGGTACCCGGGGGGGGGGGTCGCGCAGTGGTACCCGGGGGGGGGGGTTTGCGCAGTGGTACCCGGGGGGGGTCGCGCAGTGGTACCCAGGGGGGCGGGGGGGTCGCGCAGTGGTACCCAGGGGGGGGGTCACGCAGTGGTACCCAGGGGGGGGGTCGCGCAGTGGTAACCAGGGGGGGGGTCGAGCAGTGGTACCCGAGGGGGGGGTCGCGCAGTGGTACCTGGGGGGGGGTCGCGCAGTGGTACCCGGGGGGGGTCGCGCAGTGGTACCCGGGGGGGGTCGCGCAGTGGTACCCGGGGGGGGGTTCGCGCAGTGGTACCCGGGGGGGGGTCGCGCAGTGGTACCCAGGGGGCGGGGTCGCGCAGTGGTACCCAGGGGGGCGGGGGGGTCGCGCAGTGGTACCCAGGGGGGGGGGTCACGCAGTGGTACCCAGGGGGGGGTCGCGCAGTGGTACCCAGGGGGGGGGTCGCGCAGTGGTACCCGGGGGGGGGTCGCGCAGTGGTACCCAGGGGGGGGTCGCGCAGTGGTACCCGGGGGGGGTCGCGCAGTGGTACCCGGGGGGGGTTCGCGCAGTGGTACCCGGGGGGGGGTCGCGCAGTGGTACCCAGGGGGGCGGGGTCGCGCAGTGGTACCCAGGGGGGCAGGGGGGTCGCGCAGTGGTACCCAGGGGGGGGGGGTCACGCAGTGGTACCCAGGGGGGGGTCGCGCAGTGGTACCCGGGGGGGGGTCGCGCAGTGGTACCCAGGGGGGGGGGTTGCGCAGTGGTACCTAGGGGGGGGTCGCGCAGTGGTACCCAGGGGGGGGTCGCGCAGTGGTACCCAGGGGGGTGGGGTCGCGCAGTGGTACCCGGGGGGGGGTCGCGCAGTGGTACCCGGGGGGGGGTTCGCGCCGTGGTACCCGGGGGGGGTCGCGCAGTGGTACCCAGGGGGGCGGGGTCGCGCAGTGGTACCCAGGGGGGCGGGGGGGTCGCGCAGTGGTACCCAGGGGGGGGGGGTCACGCAGTGGTACCCAGGGGGGGGGGTTGCGCAGTGGTACCCAGGG
The DNA here is from genome assembly GCF_964204655.1 of Triturus cristatus. Classification (NCBI taxonomy): domain Eukaryota; kingdom Metazoa; phylum Chordata; class Amphibia; order Caudata; family Salamandridae; genus Triturus; species Triturus cristatus. Next base: position 1,196,529,877 of record NC_140585.1, on the reverse strand, counting down.
GGGGGGGGGTCGCGCAGTGGTACCCAGGGGGGGGTCGCGCAGTGGTACCTAGGGGGGGGGGTCGCGCAGTGGTACCCAGGGGGGGGGTCGCGCAGTGGTACCCAGGGGGGGGGGTCACACAGTGGTACCCAGGGGGGGGTCACGCAGTGGTACCCAGGGGGGGGGGTCACGCAGTGGTACCCAGGGGGGGGGGGTCGCGCAGTGGTACCCAGGGGGGGTCGCGCAGTGGTACCCAGGGGGGGGGTCGCGCAGTGGTACCCAGGGGGGGGGTCGCGCAGTGGTACCCAGGGGGGGGGTCACGCAGTGGTACCCGGGGGGGTCGCGCAGTGGTACCCGGGGGGGGGTCGCGTAGTGGTACCTGGGGGGGGTCGCGCAGTGGTACCCGGGGGGGGTCGCGCAGTGGTACCCAGGGGGGGGGTCGCGCAGTGGTACCCAGGGGGGGGGTCGCGCAGTGGTACCCAGGGGGGGGGGTCGCGCAGTGGTACCCAGGGGGGGTCGCGCAGTGGTACCCAGGGGGGGGTCGCGCAGTGGTACCCGGGGGGGGGTCGCACAGTGGTACCCGGGGGGGGGTCGCGCAGTGGTACCCGGGGGGGGTCGCGCAGTGGTACCCGGGGGGGGGGGTCGCGCAGTGGTACCCGGGGGGGGGTCGCGCAGTGGTACCCGGGGGGGTCGCGCAGTGGTACCCGGGGGGGGGGTCGCGCAGTGGTACCCGGGGGGGGTCGCGCAGTGGTACCCGGGGGGGGTCGCGCAGTGGTACCCAGGGGGGGGTCGCGCAGTGGTACCCAGGGGGGGTCGTCGTGCAGTGGTACCCAGGGGGGGGGTCGCGCAGTGGTACCCAGGGGGGGGTCGCGCAGTGGTACCCGGGGGGGGGTCGAGCAGTGGTACCCAGGGGGGGGTCGCGCAGTGGTACCCGGGGGGGGGTCGTGCAGTGGTACCCGGGGGGGGGTCGCGCAGTGGTACCCGGGGGGGGGTTGCGCAGTGGTACCCAGGGGGGGGGGTCGCGCAGTGGTACCCAGGGGGGGGTCGTGCAGTGGTACCCAGGGGGGGGTCGCGCAGTGGTACCCAGGGGGGGGTCGCGCAGTGGTACCCGGGGGGGGTCGCGCAGTGGTACCCGGGGGGGGGTCGCGCAGTGGTACCCGGGGGGGGGTCGCGCAGTGGTACCCGGGGGGGGTCACGCAGTGGTACCCGGGGGGGGGGGTCGCGCAGTGGTACCCAGGGGGGGGGGTCGCGCAGTGGTACCCGGGGGGGGGGTCGTGCAGTGGTACCCAGGGGGGGGTCGCGCAGTGGTACCCAGGGGGGGGGGTTTGCGCAGTGGTACCCAGGGGGGGGGGGGTCGCGCAGTGGTACCCAGGGGGGGGGTCACGCAGTGGTACCCAGGGGGGGGTCACGCAGTGGTACCCAGGGGGGGGGGTCACGCAGTGGTATCCGGGGGGGGGGGTCATGCAGTGGTACCCAGGGGGGGGCACGCAGTGGTACCCAGGGGGGGGGTCACGCAGTGGTATCCAGGGGGGGGTCGCGCAGTGGTATCCGGGGGGGGGTCGCGCAGTGGTATCCAGGGGGGGGTCGCACAGTGGTATCGGGGGGGGTCGCGCAGTGGTACCCAGAGGGGGGGGGTCGCGCAGTGGTACCCAGAGGGGGGTGGGGGGTCGCGCAGTGGTATCTAGGGGGGGGGTCGCGCAGTGGTACCCGGGGGGGTGGGGGGGTCGCGCAGTGGTACCCAGGGGGGTGGGGGGGTCGCGCAGTGGTACCCGGGGGGGTGGGGGGGTCGCGCAGTGGTACCCGGGGGGGTGGGGGGGTCACGCAGTGGTACAGGGCACACAGACACTCTTCACTTTGTCCTGCAGCAAATCACACAGCCTGCAATGGCAGTGTGCGTAAAGGTTCATGGCCTCTAAGGCTGGCACAATATGTCCTGGAGCCCTTCCCTGGCCACGGTACCTATGGTACTATTTACAAGGAACTGACCTGTGGTTATAGAGTGCCAATTGGGTTTTGGTTTTAATGCAGTTTAGGGGAAAGAACATAGGCCCTGTGTATCTGTCTGGCAGGAACCCAGGGCCCACTCAAAGTACATCACGAGTTTAGCACAAAAAAAAAGTGGGGGCAACCATGGAAAATGAGGGCACTTTCTTACACCTGGCCACCAATAACATTGTTTCAGTAGTGAAATTGATGCAGTAATACCTGCGTGTGCTGAACCCAAACCCTCTTGTGAAACCAGATTTAAACCTAATCTGCAATCCATGTTTGTTATTACACTATCCCCCAATTTGAGCATACAGAATATCTTTTTTAATCTAAGTTATATGAGTACGTGAATGGAAAGCCTTTTGGCAAAGCTGAGCTGCTATAACGGGCAGCATTGACAGCTCCCATTATCGGTCTATCCTCATGCTAGAATGAGTGATTGCAGCAATGGCAGCAGTTCTCACTGTCATCTTGGTGGCTTGATCAGACAGTAAATTCCCTTCAATGTGCACACCAACACGCTGATGACTCGATGTGTGAATTACACGAGCCTGTGGCAAGCCTTTCTTCAGCTCTGCCACTTGTTCCAACAGCAACTTGTGTTTTATTGTGCAACCTCTGGAATCCCTAAACCTATTCTGGCCCCAATAGTGAAGATATTCGTTGTATGACTAGACACAGTAAAATGAATCGCACAGAAGAAACCACTCCTCATCCTCCCAGTTACCAACCCCAATGAAGCAGAGCAACATAATCCCAGTTCTTAAACTTCAGTGAAGCACATCAGTGTACTTCCAGGTACCATCTCTCCAGAAAGCACAGTAGTATAATCCCAGTTATCATCCATCAAACAGTAGCGTATTCCCAATTACCACTCTTCAACCATAAAAATGCGTACTCTGTAACCACTACCCAACGAAGCACAGCAGCGTATTCCAAATTCCACCTATCCATGTAGCACAGTGGCAAATTTGCAGTTACCAGTCAATAAAGCACGGCCGTGTATTCCCAGTAACGAACGCTCATAAAAGCACAGCAGTGTATTCTGTTACCACACCTCAGTGAAGTAAAGCAGGAAACTCCCAGTTACCACTCCTAAATGTAGCACAGTAGTTAATTTGCAGTTACCAATCAATGAAGATCAGCAGCATTCTCTCAGTAAAAAACGCTCAATACAGCACAGCTGCGTATCCATTTACCATACTTCAGTGAAGCAAAGCAATGTATTTCCAGTTACTACTCCTCAATATAGCAGTAATGAATTTGCAGTTACCAAATGTCAATAACGCACAACAGCATCTTACCTGTTATCAACATTCAATAAAGCACAGCAGCGTATTTCCTGTTACCAACAGTCAAAGCACAGCAGTGTATTTCCAGTAACTAAAGCTCAATATAGCACAGCAGTGTATTCTGTTACCACACCTTACTGGAGCAAAGCAGTGTCCTCCCAGTTACTACTCCCTCAATGTAACAGTAGCCAATTTGCAGTTACCAATCATCAATGAAGCACAGCAGCGCACTCCTGGTTACCAACACTCAATAAAACAAAGCAGATTATTCTGTTACCACACATCAATGAAGCACAGTAGCGATTTTGCAGTAGCAAATTGTCAATGAAGCACAGCAGCTTAATCCCTGTTACCAACGCTCAATACAGCACAGCAGCCTATTCCCAGTAACGAACGCTCAATACAGCATAGCAGCGTAGTCTGCGACCACACCTCAGTGAAGCACATCAGCATACATCCATTTGCCACCTCTCAATATAGAACAGTAGCGAATTTGCAGTTGCAGTTGCAAATTGTTAATGAAACACAGCAGCATACTACTAGGGGTGGGCGGAATTTACGTAATCGCGTTTCGCAAATCTCCGCGAAACGGTAAAAAATCTCCGCGAACATGCAGAAATTCCGCGAACACGCGGAATTGCTTGTTCGCGATGCTTTTTTCCTGTTCACAGTTGCTGCTTGCGTGCTCGGGGAGAAATATCTCGCGAACACGCATTTTGAGAACGCGAACAAGAAAAAATTTTGCGAAGTCGCGGAAAAAAGAATTTTGGGCAATTTCGCGTTCTCCGCGGAACGCGAAATTACCGAAATTCCGCAAATTCCGCGAGCGGAACGGAATTTACCGCCCAGGCCTACATACTACCCGTTACCAAATCTCAATAAAGCACAGCAGCGTATTCCGTTACTCCTAGTGTTCATATGGACAATATCCCCATCACAGCTGGTTCGATGCTTATTTGGTCCACCTCCTGACCGCCTCAATTCCGATATGCTATAAAAGCACAGATGATTAAGGTGATCAAGCGAGGGAAGGATAGGGAAGGTACAGCAGGGAGGGAGACCTGTAAGAAATAAACAAAACAGCTATCACTCACGGTAACACCTTTTGGCATATCAATACATAACACTATATTATTATTACCTGTACAAAAAAAAATACCACCTAGAACACTTCATGTTAGTTATAGGCATATTCTTTCAACAGGCTTTTGTGATATCTCATTGGTGAAGGAGAGAGGGAAGGAAATATCTGAAATGAGGTAAGGAGATATATTTTTAGGTATAGTACTTTATGTATGCTATCTTTTTAAGTATGGACCTTCTTGTTTGCATACCCACCTAAAAGTATCATGTGTCCCACCTCACAGGGTATGAACCCTAATCTCAGGACTCAAGATCCCTGTTAGAAAAACAGTAGTACACAAGATGAGTAGGTGCCTTCAATAGAATCCATAAGCACATACAAAGCAAAGATCCTTTCCCCCAATTACCGCAATATCATCACAGAAGGCTATTTGCATCATAGACCTCTTCGTTCTTCATTGCCCAGTATTATATCCTAACATGTTACTAGTTCATGCCCCAATTATAAACAAATAATAATGCGACCAACAGTATTGCTGAATACTCCACAAATGTCTCGTAATCAATTGTTATAACTGAAACATCTGCAGCGATTAATTGTCACACAGACCACCGTACAAAGCACCTGCTTTGTGGAACTACTGCAACCTCGGCAGTATCCCACTGTTTACCCCGGTTAAAGACACCAGGCAGCAACTCAGGCTAACCGGCGGCTTTGTCAGGGGATTGTTCTTTGAAGGACACACGAACAACAGATGTCTGAATTAAAGCAAACAGCAAAAACGGTGCGAAGCGCACCCTTACCCAATACCAAACTCTGGAAACTTCTAGCGGTGACAGCCAAACGATCCAGAACACACAGCTCGAATACTCTGCCCCGCGTTCACCGCTACAGCAGGATAAATACCATTTCCGCCTCCTTCCTGCACGTAACAGTGATGCACTCAAGGCTCATGGGATTTGTAGTTCCCCCATCTCCCGCCTTGTCCACCAGGTGAACCTTGGCTTTGAACAGCGCCACTGCCTCGGTGTTCATCGCCAGGACTGCTAAGATTAATTACCCTTGGCATCCTCTGACCTGCAGCAGAGTGTATGTGTGTAACAGTTACCACACCTCAGTTAAACACAGCAGAGTACACCCCTTAATGGAGAACAGTAGTGAATTTGCAGTTACCAATCATCAAGAAAGCACAGCAGGGTTTTCCATTACCAACGCTCAATAAAGCACAGCTGAGTATTCTGTTACCACACCTCAGTCTAGCGTAGCAGCGTACTCAGTTACCATCCCTCAATATAGCACAGTAGTGAATTCACAATTGCAAATTGTCAATGAAGCATAACAGCGTATTCCCTGTTACCAACACTCAAAAAAGCACAGCAGCATATTTTGTTACCTCTCCTTAGCAAAGCAGTGTACTCCCAGTTACTACTCCTCAATGTAGCAAAGTGACAAATTCCCAGTTGCAGCAGCTTAATCCCTGTTACCAACGCTCAATAAAGCACAGCAGCATAATCTTACCACACCTCAATGAAGCAGAGCAGCATACTCCCAGTTACCACTCCGCAATGTAGCACAGTATTGAATTTGCAATTACCAACCATCAATGAAGCCGAGCTGCCTATTCCCAGTAAAGAACGCTCGAAACAGCAGAGTATTCTGTTGCCACACCTCAGTAAAGCAAAGCAGTGTACTCCTTGTTACTACTCCTCAACATACCAAAGTGGAGAATTTGCGGTTACCAATCAGTACAGCACAGCAGCATATTCCCAGTTACCATTACTTGAAGCAGAGCAGCCTAATCCTAGTTACCACACCTGAATCATAAAAATACATACTCTGTTACCACCCCCAATGAAGCACAGCAGTGTACTCCCAGTTACCACCCCCGCAATGTAGCACAGTAGCCAATTTGCAGTTACCAATCATCAACGAAGCAGAGCTGCCTATTCCCAGGAAAGAACACTCAATACAGCAGAGTATTCTGTTACCACAACTCATTGAAGCAAAGCAGTGTACTCCCAGTTAATACTCCATGTAGCACAGTGGCAAATTTGCAGTTACCAGTCATCCATAAAGCAGAGCAGCGTATTCCCAGTAATAAGCACTCAATTCAGCACAGCAGCGTATTCTGTTATCACACCTCAGAGAAGGACAGCAGCCTAATCCCAGTTACCCCCCTCATAGTCCGTACCAGTCTTCAATGAAGCAGAGCAGCGTAATCCCAGTTACCACACCTGAATCATTAAAATATGTACTCTGTTACCACCCCCCAAAGTAGCACAGCGAAGTACACCAGATATCACCCCTTTTAGATGCACAGCAGCATACTCAAGTTACCACCCATCATTGTAGCACAGTAGCAAATTTGCAGCTGCCAATAAACCACAGCAGCGTATCCCCATTAACACTCAATACAACACAGCCTATTCCGTTACCACACCTCAGTGAAGGACAGCAGCGCAGTAGCAAATTCACAGTTGCAAATTGTCAATGAAGCATCGCAGTATATTCCCCGTTTACAACCCCCAATAAAGCACAGCAGCATATTCTGTTACCACACCTCAGTGAAGAACAGCAGCGTAGTCCCATTTAAAACCCCTCAATATAGCACAGTCTGCAGTTCCAAATTGTCAATGAAGAACAGGAGCGTATTCTGTTACCACACTTCAGTGAAAGAGCAGAGTACTCCCAGTTATCACCCCTTAATTTAGCACAGTACCGTTTTTGTTGATACTAATCAACAAAAAAGCACAGCAGCATATTCCCAGTAACGAACGCTCAAGACAGCAAAGCAGCGTATTCCCAGCAATGAACGCTCAATACAGCACAGTATTTTGTTACCACACCTCACAACACCAAAGCAGCGTACTCCCAGTTACCACCCATTAAACTCAGAACCACTCTTCAATGAACTACAACAGCGTAAACCCATTACCACCCTTCAGTGAGGCAAAGCAGCTTGCACCCAGTTAACACCCCTAAGTGAAGCACAGCAGCGTAATCCATTACCATCCCTAAATAAAGCACTGCAGCGTAGTCCATCACAACACCTCAATGAAGAGTAACAGTATACTCCCATTTACCACCCCTCATGCTCCTAGTTACCACTTCATCCACCCAGCTACCACCCCTTAATGAAGCAGAGCAGATTACCCCCAGTTAGTAACGGACAGTGAAGCACATCAGTGTACTCCCAGTACTCACCCCTCCAGAAAGCACTGCAGCGTAATCCCAGTTACCACACCTGAATCATAATTAGTACTCTGTTAACACCCCCAATGAACACCAGTTATCACGAAGAAGCACAGCAGCGTACTCCAGTAACCGCCAATCAAAGAAGCACAGTTGCAAATATGCAGTTACCAATTGCCAATAACCCACAGCAGCGTATTCAGAGTAACAAACGCTCAATACAACACGGCAACATATTTTGCTACCACACCTCATTCTAGCGTAGCATCGTACTCAGTTACCACCCCTCAATGTAGCAGCGTATCCCCACTAACAAACACTCAATACAACACAGAGCGTAATCCGTTACTACACCTCAATGAAGGACAGCAGCGCAGTAGTAAATTCACAGTTGCAAATTGTCAATGAAGCATCGCAGTGTATTCCCTGTTAACAACCCTCAATAAAGCACAGCAGCGTACTCCAGGACCGCCCATCAATTAAGCACAGCATATTCCGAGTAACAAGCGCTCAATACAACACGGCAACATATTCTGTTACCACGACTCAGTGAAGCACAACAACCTACTTCCATTTACCACTCCTCAACATAGCACAGTAGTGAATTTACAGTTACAAATTGTCAATCAAGCACAGCACCTTATTACCTGTTATCCATGCTCAATAAAGCACAGCAGCATGTTCTGTTACCACACCTCAGTAAAGGACAGCAATGTATGCCCAGTTAGCCACCCTCATAGTCCGTATCACTCTTCAATGAAGCACGGCAGACTAGTCCCAGTTACTACACATCAATTTAGCACAATAGCAAATTTGAAGTTACCAATTATCAATGAAGCACAGCAGGGCATTCAGAGTAATAAACCCTGAATACAGCACAGCAGCGTATTCTGTTACCACACCTCAGTGAAGCAAAGCAGTGTAATCCCTGTTACTACTACTCATTGTAGCACAGTGCGAATTTGCAGTTACCAATCATCAATGAAGCACAGTAGCATATTCCCAGTTACCATCCCTCGAAGCAGAGCAGCTTAATCCCAGTTACTACACCGGAATCATAAAAATAAGTTCTGTTACCACCCCTCAATGAAGCACAGAGGAGTACACAAGTTATCACCCCTCGAAGACGCACAGCAGCATACTCCAGTTACCACCCATCACTTAACAATGTGGCAAATTTACATTTACCAATCGCCAATAAACCACAGCAGCGTATTCGCAGTCATGAACGCTCAATACAACACAGCAGCATATTCTGTTACCTCACCTCAGTGAAGCAAAGCAATGTATTCCCAGTTACTGCTCCTCAATGTAGTACAGTGGAAAATTTGCAGTTACCAATCGTCAATAAAGCACAGCAGCGTATTGCTAGAAACTAACGCTCAATTCAGCCCAGCAGCGTATTCGGCTACCACACCACAGTGAAGCACAACAGCCTACTTCCATTTACCACCCCTCAATGTAGCACAGTACTGAATTTGCACTTACAAATCGTCATGGGGCACAGCAGCGTATACCCAGTAACTAAGGCTCAACACAGCACAGCAGCGTATTCTGTTACCACACCTCAGTAAAGCAAACCAGTGTACTCCGAGATACTACTCAATGTACCACAGTCACAAATTTGCAGTTACCAATCACCTTAGAAGCACATGCGCATATTCCCAGTAACAAACGCTCAATACAGCACAACAGCTTATTCCCAGTAACGAACGCTCAATACAGCACAGCAGTGTATTCTGTTACCATACCTCAGTAAAGGACAGTAGCGTAATCGCAGTAACCCCCCCTCATAGTCCATACCAATCTTCAGTGAAGCACAGCAGCACAGTCCCCGTTACCACCCGTCAATATAGCACAGCAGCGTATTCCCAGTAATGAGCGCGCAATACAGCACAGCAGCGTATTCTGTTACAACATCCCAGTGAAACACAGCAGAGTACTCCCTGTTACCACCCCTCAATATAGCACAGTATCAAATTTGCAGTTGCAAATTGTCACTGAAGCACAGCAGCGCATTCCCAGTAACCAACGCTCAATACAGCAGAGTATTCTGTTACCACACCTCAGTGAAGCACAATAGCGTACTTCCATTTACCACCCCTCAATATAGCATAGTAGTGAATTTGCAGTTACAAATGGTCAGCCAAGCACAGCAGCGTATTCTGTTACCACACCTCAGTAAAGCAAACCAGTTTACTCCCAGATACTACTCAATGTACCACAGTGACAAATTTGCAGTTACCAATCACCTTAGAAGCACATCCGCATATTCCCAGTAACAAACGCTCAATACAGCACAACAGCTTATTCCCAGTAACTAATGCTCAGCACAGCAGCATATTCTGTTACCACACCTCAGTAAAGGACAGTAGCGTAATCCCAGTAAACCTCCCTCATAGTCAATACCAATCTCCAGTGAAGCACAGCAGCACAGTCCCCGTTACCACCCATCAAACTAGCACAGTAGCGAATTCTTTTAACACACATCAGTGAAACACAGTAGAGTACTCCCAGTTACCACCCCGCAATGCAGCACAGTAGCAAATTTGCAGTTACCAATCAATGAAGCCAGCAGTGCATTCAGAGTAATGAACGCTGAATGCAGCACAGCAGCGTATTCTGTTACCACACCTCAGTGAAGCAAAGCAGTGTAATCCCTGTTACCACCCCGCAATGTAGCACAGTAGCGAATTTGCAGTTGCAAATTGTCAATGAAGCACATCAGCGTACTCCCAGTTACCACCATTCAATATAGCACAGTAGTGTATTTGTAGTTACCAACTCATCAATGAAGCACAGCAGCGTATTACCGGTAACCAGCGGTTTGCACAGCAGCATATTCTGTTACCACACCTCAGTCAAGCGCAGCAGCGTAGCCCCAGTTATCACCCCTCAATATGACACAGTAGCGAATTCGCAGTTGCAAATTGTTAATGAGACACAGAAGTGTACTACCGGTAACCAAAGATTAATAAAGCACAGCAGCACATTCTGTTACCACACCTCAATGAAGCAAAGCAGCGTATTCTGTTACCACATCCCAGTGAAACACAGCAGAGTACTCCCAGTCACCACCCCGCAATGTAGCACAGTAGTGAATTTGCAGATACCAATCATCAATGAAGCACAGCAGCTTAATCACTGTTACCAACGCTCAATACAGCACAGCAGCCTATTCCCAGTAACAAACGCTCAATACAGCATAGCAGCGTATTCTGCGACCACACCTCAGTGAAGCACATCAGCGTACATCCATTTGCCACCTCTCAATATAGAACAGTAGTGAATTCACAGTTACAAATTATCAATGAAGTACAGCAGCTTAATCCCAGTTACCAACGCACAATAAAGCACTGCAGCGTATTCTGTTACCACACCTCAGTATAGCGTAGCATCGTACTCAATGTAGCACAGTAGCGAATTTGCAGTTGCAAATTGTTAATGAAACACAGCAACATACTACCGGTTACCAAATCTCAATAAAGCACAGCAGCGTATTCCGTTACTCCTAGCGTTCATATGGACAATATCCCATCAGAGCTGGTTCGATGCTTATTTGGTCCACCTCTCGACCGCCTCAATTCCGATATGCTATAAAAGCACGGAAGATTAAGGTGATCAAGCGAGGGAAGGATAGGGAAGGTACAGCAGGGAGGGAGACCTGTAAGAAATAAACAAAACAGCTATCACTCACGGTAACACCTTTTGGCATATCAATACATAGCACTACATTATTACCACCTGTAAAAAAATAAAATAACACCACCTAGAACACTTCATGTTAGTCATAGGCATATCCTTTCAACAGGTTTTTGCGATATCTCATTGGTGAAGGAGAGAGTGGGGAGGGAAGGAAATATCTGAAATGAGGTAAGGAGATATATTTTTAGGTAGAGTACTTTCCTGTATGCTATCTTTTTAAGTATGAACCTTCTTGTTTGCATACCCACCTAAAAGTATCATGTGTCCCACCTCACAGGGTATGAACCTTAATCTCAGGACTCAAGATCCTTTTTAGAAAAACAGAAGTACACATCAGTAGGCGCCTTCGATAGAATACATAAGCACATACAAAGCAAAGATCCTTTTCCCCCAATTTGCGCAATATCATCACAGAAGGCTATTTGCATCATAGACCTCTTCGTTGCCAGGAATTATATCCAAACATGTTACTAGTTCATGCCCCAAATAGTAATGCGAACAACAGTATTGTTGAATACTCCACAAATGTCTCGTAATCAATTGTTATAACTGAAACATCTGCAGCGATTAATAGTCACACAGACCACCGTACAAAAGACCTGCTTTGTGGAACTACTGCAACCTCAGCAGTATCCCAATGTTTACCCCGGTTAAAGACACCAGGCAGCAACTCAGGCTAACCGGCGGCTTTGTCAGGGGATTGTTCTATGAAGGACACACGAACAACAGATGTCCGAATTAAAGCAAACAGCAAAAACGGTTGAAGCGCACCCTTACCCAATACCAAACTCGGGAAACTTCTAGCGGTGACAGCCAAACGATCCAGAACACACAGCTCGAATACTCTGCTCCGTGTTCACCGCTACTGCAGGATAAATACCATTTCCGCCTCCTTCCTGCACGTAACGGTGATGCACTCAAGGCTCATGGGATTTGTAGTTCCCCCATCTCCCGCCTTGTCCACCAGCTGAACAAGGCTTTGAAGAGCGCCACTGCCTCGGTGTTCATCGCCAGGACTGCAAAGATTAATTACCCTTGGCATCCTCTGACCTGCAGCCGAGAGTATGTGTGTAACAGTTACCACACCTCCGTTAAACACAGCAGAGTACACCCAGTTAACACCCCTTAATGGAGAACAGTAGTGAATTTGCAGTTACCAATCATCAACAAAGTACAGCAGCATATTCCCAGTAACCAGCGCTCGATATAGCACAGCAGCATATTCTGTTACAACAACTCACTGAAGCAAAGTAGTGTACTCCCAGTTACTCCTCAATGTAGTAAAGTGACAAATTCCCAGTTGCAGCAGCTTAATCCCTGTTACCAACACTCAAAGCACAGCAGCGTAATCTTAACACCTCAATGAAGCACCGCAGCATATTCCCAGTTATCATTCCTTGAAGCAGAGTAGCCTAGTCCTAGTTACCACACCTGAATCATAAAAATACATACTCTGTTACCACCCCCCCAATGAAGCACAGCAGTGTACTCCCAGTTACTACCCCACAATGTAGCACAGTAGCCAATTCTGCAGTTACCAATCATCAACAAAGTACAGCAGCATATTCCCAGTAACCAGCGCTCGATATAGCACAGCAGCATATTCTGTTACAACAACTCACTGAAGCAAAGTAGTGTACTCCCAGTTACTACTCCTCAATGTAGCACAATTGCGAATTTGCAGTTACCAATCATCATTGAATCACAGCAGGGTTTTCCATTACCAACGCTCAATAAAGCACAGCTGAGTATTCTGTTACCACACCTCAGTCTAGCGTAGCAGCATACTCAGTTATCACCCCTCAATATAGCACAGTAGTGAATTCACAATTGCAAATTGTCAATGAAGCATAACAGCCTATTCCCTGTTACCAACACTCAAAAAAGCACAGCAGCATACTTTGTTACCTCTCCTCAGCAAAGCAGTGTACTCCCAGTTACTACTCCTCAATGTAGTAAAGTGACAAATTCCCAGTTGCAGCAGCTTAATCTCCGTTACCAACACTCAAAGCACAGCAGCGTAATCTTAACACCTCAATGAAGCACAGCAGCATATTCCCAGTTACCATTCCTTGAAGCAGAGTAGCCTAGTCCTAGTTACCACACCTGAATCATAAAAATACATACTCTGTTACCACCCCCCAATGAAGCACAGCAGTGTACTCCCAGTTACCACCCCACAATGTAGCACAGTAGCCAATTCTGCAGTTACCAATCATCAACGAAGCAGAGCTGCCTATTCCCACTAAAGAAGACTGAATACAGCAGAGTATTCTGTTACCACAACTCATTGAAGCAAAGCAGTGTACTCAGTTACTTCTCCTCAAAGTAGCAAAGTGGCAAATTTGGAGTTACTAATCGTCAAAGCACAGCAGCTTTTTCCCAGTAAGGAACACTCAATACAGCACAGCAGCGTATTCTCAGTAACGAACGCTCAAAAAAACACAGCAGTGTATTCGGTTACAACACATCAGTAATGCAAAGCAGGGTACTCCCAGTTAATACTCCATGTAGCACAGTGGCAAATTTGTAGTTACCAGTCATCAATAAAGCAGAGCTGCGTATTCCCAGTAATAAACGATCAATTCAGCACAGCAGCGTATTCTGTTAACACACCTCAGTGAAACACAGCAGTGTACTCCCAGTTACTACTCAATGTAGCACAGTGGCCAATTCACAGTTACCAATCATCAATGAAGCACAGCAGCATATTTCCAGTTACCATTACTCGAAGCAGAGCAGCGTAATCCCAGTTACCACACCTGAATCATTAAAATATGTACTCTGTTACCACCCCCCAAAGTAGCACAGCGGAGTACACCAGTTATCACCCCTTTTAGATGCACAGCAGCATACTCAAGTTACAACCCATCATTGTAGCACAGTAGCAAATTTGCAGCTACCAATAGCCAATAAACCAGAGCAGCGTATCCCCACTAACACTCAATACAACACAGAGAGTATTCCGCTACCACACCTCAGTGCAGGACAGCAGCGCAGTAGCAAATTCACAGTTGCAAATTGTCAATGAAGCATCGCAGTGTATTCCCTGTTAACAACCCTCAATAAAGCACAGCAGCATATTCTGTTACCACACCTCAGTGAAGAACAGCAGCGTAGTCCCATTTAAAACCCCTCAATATAGCACAGTCTGCAGTTCCAAATTGTCAATGAAGCACAGGAGCGTATTCTGTTACCACACTTCAGTGAAAGAGCAGAGTACTCCCAGTTATCACCCCTCAATGTAGCACAGTACCGTTTTTGTTGTTACTAATCAACAAAAAAGCACAGCAGCATATTCCCAGTAATGAACGCTCAAGACAGCAAAGCAGCGTATTCCCAGTAATGAACGGTCAATACAGCACAGTATTTTGTTACCACACCTCACAACACCAAAGCAGCATACTCCCAGTTACCACCCATTAAACTCAGAACCACTCTTCAATGAACTACAACAGCGTAATCCCATTACCACCCTTCAGTGAGGCAAAGCAGCTTGCACCCAGTTAACACATCCCTAAGTGAAGCTCAGCAGGTAATCCATTACCATCCTACATTAAGCACCGCAGCGTAGTCCATTACAACACCTCAATGAAGAGTAACAGTATACTTCCATTTACCACCCCTCATGCTCCTAGTTACCACTTCATCCGCCCAGCTATCACCCCTTAATGAAGCAGAGCAGCTTACCCCAGTTAGTAGCGGACAGTAAAGCACATCAGTGTACTCCCAGTACTCACCCCTCCAGAAAGCACAGCAGCGTATTCACAGTTACAACACCTCGAAGCACAGTAGCGTAATACCAGTTACCACACCTGAATCATTATCATTTGTACTCTGTTAACACCCCCCCCCCAATGAGTTATCACGAAGAAGCACAGCAGCGTACTCCAGTAACCGCCCATCAAAGAAGCACAGTGGCGAATATGCAGTTACCAATTGCCAATAAACCACAGCAGCGTATTCAGAGTAACAAACGCTCAATACAACACGGCAACATATTCTGTTACCACACCTCAGTCTAGCGTAGCATCGTACTCAGTTACCACCCCTCAATGTAGCAGTGTATTCCGTTACCACACCTCAGTGAAGGACAGCAGCGCAGTAGTAAATTCACAGTTGCAAATTGTCAATGAAGCATCGCAGTGTATTCCCTGTTAACAACCCTCAATAAAGCACAAGCATACTCCAGTAACCGCCCATCAATTAAGCACAGCATATTCCGAGTAACAAACGCTCAATACAACATGGCAACATATTCTGTTACCACGACTCAGTGATGCACAACAACCTACTTTCATTTACCACTCCTCAACATAGCACAGTAGTGAATTTACAGTTACAAATTGTCAATCAAGCACAGCACCTTATTACCTGTTATCAATGCTCAATAAAGCACAGCAGCATGTTCTGTTACCACACCTCAGTAAAGGACAGCAACGTACGCCCAGTTAGCCACCCTCATAGTCCGTATCACTCTTCAATGAAGCACGGCAGACTAGTCCCAGTTACTATACATCAATTTAGCTCAGTAGCAAATTTGAAGTTACCAATTATCAATGAAGCACAGCAGGGCATTCAGAGTAATAAACCCTGAATAAAGCACAGCAGCGTATTCTGTTACCACACCTCAGTGAAGCAATGCAGTGTAATCCCTGTTACTACTACTCATTGTAGCACAGTGGCGAATTTGCAGTTACCATCCCTCGAAGCAGAGCAGCTTAATCCCAGTTACTACACCAGAATTATAAGGAATATGCTACTTACCAGTATGCATCTGTTCTTGGCATGTAGAGCTGCAGTTTACACACTTGTGCATAGATTATATAGCAGTACCCACCGTTAGCGGCGACCACCCGTCTCTGTTGCAGTAGTTTGAAACAATGTTTTGAGTACAGCCTGGCCCACACTAGCTTGTTGCTTAGTTTGCACATCAACACAATAGTGTTTGGTGAAAGTGTGCGGTGTTGACCATGTAGCTGCTTTGCAGATGTCATCTAATGGGATGTTTCCTAGAAAAGCCATTGAAGCCCCTATTTTACGTGTAGAATGGGCTTTAGGGGGAACGGATAGCGTTAGTTTTGCTTTTTGGTAGCAAATCTGAATGCATTTGACAATCCACCTAGCTATACCCGACTTGGAGATGGGGTTGCCCTTGTGTGGTGGAGAGAAAGAGACAAACAGTTGTTTGGTCTTACGGAAAGGTTGTGTTCTCTGGATGTAGTAGAGTAAGGCTCGTTTGACATCTAGTGTGTGTAGAGCTCTTTCTGCAACCTTTGAGGTTGCGTAAAGAATACTGGTAGTTCTACAGATTGGTTTAGGTGAAATGGAGAAATGACTTTAGGGAGGAATTTTGGGTTGGTACGGAGAACAACTTTGTTATGGTGCATTTGCAGAAACGTTTCTTGAATGGTAAATGCTTGTATCTCACTGACCCTTCTGAGGGAAGTGATGACTACGAGAAAAGCGGTTTTCCAGGTTAAAAATTGGAGTTCACATTTGTGCAATGGTTCGAAGGGAGGCCCCATTAGTCTGGTGAGAAGGACATTTAGGTTCCACACAGGTGAGGGTGGCACTCTGGGGGGAATTATTTTTTTAAGGCGTTCCATGAAGGCTTTAATGGCAGGTACTCTAAAGAGTGATAGATGTTGCCTGTTCTGTAGATAAGCTGCTATAGCTGTGAGGTGTAGTCGAATGGACGTATAGGCTAGATTACACCTTTGTAGGTGTAGTAAAGAGCCTATGATGTGTTGGATGGAGACGTCTAGGGGATTGATGGTGGTGTTGTGACAATAGACAACAAAACGTTTCCACTTGGCGGCGTAGCACGCTCTAGTGGTGGGTCGTCTAGCTTCCTTGATGACGTTCATACAGTCAGGGGGAAGACTCAGAAAACCTAATTCTAGGACTTCAGGAGCCAGATCGCAAGGTTGAGCTGAGCTGGGTCCAGGTGTCTGATCTCTCCATGGTTCTGGGTTAAGAGGTGTGGAGAGAGGCGTAATATTTGGTGCGGTACTACAGATAGTTCCAGCAGTGTGGTGTACCACGGTTGTCTGGCCCAAGTTGGAGCTACTAGGATCAGTGTAAGAGAGTGTTGCTGTAGTTTGCGCACCACTAGTGGAATGAGTGGGAGAGGCGGAAAAACGTATGCAAATCTGCCTGACCAGTTCATCCATATCGCATTTCCTTTGGACAATGGGTGTGGATATCTGGCGGCGAAGCTTGGGCATTTGGTGTTTTCATGGGTGGCGAAGAGGTCTATCTGTGGATTCTCTCACATTTGAAAGTACGGGTGTAGAACTTGTGGGTGGAGTTCCCACTCGAGGATTTGTTGCGTTTGTCTGCTGAGCAGATCTGCCATAGTGTTTTGGATTCCTGGGACATGCTGAGCTAGGAGAAAGATTTTCTGGGGTATGGCCCATATCCAGATGCTCTATGCTAGCTGAGAGAGCTGTGGAGAGTGTGTGCCGCCTTGTTTTTGAATATAGTACATGGCTGTCATGTTGTCTGTGCGGAATAGGACTGCCTTGCCTGAAATCTGTGTTTGAAAAGATTTTAGGGCTAAGAAGATTGCTAGTAACTCCAATTGGTTGATGTGGAGTAACTTTGGTTGAGGTGTCCATGTGCCCTGCACGGTGAGATGTAATAGATGAGCTCCCCAGCCGGAGAGCGATTCGTCTGTGGTTAGTACTATCTGGGGAACCAGGTCCAGGAACAGTCGACCTGTGGAAAGGTTTGTGGTGGTCCACCACTGCAGACAGCGATGGGTGCGACCGTCTGCCAACACCAGGTCTGTTAATTGACCCTGGGCCTGGTTCCATTGGCGCACTAAGCACTCTTGGAGAGGACGCATCTGGAGTCTTGCGTGAGGTACTATGAAGATGCAAGAGGCCATCATCCCTATTAGTTGCATTAACACCCAAGCTGGAAGGGAGAGTTGTGCTATGAATTTTGCGCATAGAGCCTGAATGCTTGCAATCCTGGCAGGATTGGGGTAGGCGAGCGCTTTTGAGATGTCTATAGTGGCACCTAGATATTGTTTTATGTGGGATGGTTGTAGATGGGACTTATTGTGGTTTACTGTGAAGCCTAGCTGGTGAAGTAGCTGGATCGTGGTGTGTGTGTGTTGTACACACTGATTGTATGAACTGGCTTTTATCAACCAGTCGTCTAGGTATGGGAAGATATGAATGTGCTGTCTTCGCAGATGTGCTGCCACCACTGCGAGGCACTTGGTGAATACTCGTGGTGCGCTTGTGACTCCGAACGGGAGTACTTTGAATTGGTAGTGTTGGCCATCCACTACAAATCTGAGGTACTTCCTGTGAGCGTTGTGCCCTGGGATGTGGAAATAAGCGTCTTTGAGGTCTAAAGTTGTGAGGAAGTCGTTTTGGTAAAGTAGCGGAAGTACCTGCTGAAGCGTCACCATATGAAAATGGTCTGAGTGTATGTATTTGTTTAGGGCCCAAAGGTCTAGGATGGGCCGTAGAGTCTCATCCCTTTTTGGTATGAGAAAATATAGAGAGTAGACCCCCATATTTTCTTGGTTGGTAGGAACGTATTCTATTGCCTTTTTGTGTAGGAGGGAGATTAACTCCTGCTTGAGTAGCAGTAGATGTTCTGGTGACATTGGGCGTTGTCTGGGTGGAATGTTTGGGGGGGTAGATACAAGTTCTAGGCAGTAGCCTGACCGAATTATTTGTGTTACCCATTTGTCCGAGGTGATGGTAGTCCAGACCGGAAGGAAATGTTGGAGTCTGCCCCCGACCGGAGTGGGATGGTCTGGGGAAAGCAGAGGGAAGTCATTGGGTAGGCGCGGTGGCAGAGAGGGAGGTGTTTGTTTTGCCTCTGCCTTTGTTATTGTTGCCCCTGTAGCCGCCCCTTTGGTAACCCCTTGTGAAGGTGGACTGAGTAGGGGATTTGTATGAAGTGGAAGCGGTGTCTGAGGAGTAGCCTCTGGATGTGCTCCGAAAGGAAGAGTGGTGAAAGGAGCGTCTGGGAGGGTGAGATTGTAAGGCTCCCATGGATTTTGCCGTGTCAGTGTCCTTTTTCATTTTCTCTAGGGCGTCATCCACTTTTGGGCCAAACAAATGTTCCTGGTCAAAAGGATGGTTGAGGATGGAGGCTTGTACCTCCGGTATAAAACCGGATATCATTAGCCAGGCATGGCGACGGAGGAGGACACTAGTATTGATGGCCCTAGAGGCTGTGTCTGCTGCATCTAAGGCACAACGTATGGAGGTGTTAGTAATTGTGTTGCCCTCCTGAATTAGCTCATTGGCCCTAGCTTTATATTTATCAGGGAGATGGTGCATTATGGCTTCTAGCTCCTCATAATGGGCCCTGTCATACCTCGCTAGTAGTGCTTGCGTATTGGCGATACGCCATATATTGGCCGCTTGAGATGCAGTACGCTTGCCTGATGCGTCCAAGAGTTTAGACTCTTTGTCCGGTGGCGGTGCGTCACCTGACGCCTGGGAGTTGGTCCTTTTCCTTGCTGTGGATACTACCAGGGAATCTAGTGGCGCTGGCCCTCCGATGTAGGAGGGATCTGTTGGGGCGGCTTTATACTTTTCAATGTGCGGGTTAATGACCCTGGCCCTAAATGGGTCCTTAAAGATCTCCGGCGCATGTTTTATAACACCTTTTAGCATAGGCAATATGGAGGTGGTCCTATGTGTGGTGTCAAATGTATCTAGAAGGAAATCCTCCTCCACTGGGTCGGTATGTAAATCTACCCCGTGGTAGTGTGCCGCCCTTTGCAGTAAATGGTTAAACCCCAAGGAGTCTTCTGGTGGAGAAGGTCTGGAAGGGTAAGGATCGTCTTGTGGGAAGTTAGGGATATCAGGGACATTATAATCGTCCCATGGGTCTGGGGATCCTGTGGGAGTGGGGTCCCCTGTAGGTATATCTTGGGGCACATCCCCTATGTCATCTTATGGATCCCCTTGTTCATCATCATCATCCGGGGATGGGGTCGGGGAATGATGAGGTGGGGGTGGAGGAGGTGGAGGAGGGGAAGGTGGTGGAGGAGGGGAAAGGTGGAGGAGGTGGAGGAGGTGGTGGAGGTGGGGAAGGTATTTTGAAAGGGGAGGTAGCAGAGTCCTTCCTTTTTGGAGGTGGAGGCGGAGCAGGCTTCTCTGTCTCTTTTTGATAGAGCGCATCAAATGTCCAGTTTTGGGATCCTTAGTTAATGTTTTTTGTAAGGGATCCGGTGTGAATAGTTCTGGAGAGGTTGGTTGGTCCGTCGGCACCGAAGGTGTCGGGCCGTTGGTTTTTTAGGTTTGTCGGTGCTGGTTCATTGTTTGGAACCATGTTTGGAAAGCTCCGATTGTGTAGTAGGCGCCGAGATGGATTTCGACTTCGAAGTGCCGGTGGCCTTGTGGGTTTTTGTCGGTACCGAAAATGGGGTCGGTGGCGAGGAGCTGGGTCTCGACCCAGAGTGTTTCGGTGTGGGGCTCGGTGTCGAGATGGAGGCCGGTTTCTTTTTCGGTGCCGAAGAGTGTTTATCGGCTCCGATGGTGGGCTTCCTCAAGCCCGAGCCGCCTGAAGACTTAATTAGCTTCTTTACCGGTCCCGAAGGTGCGGTGTGGGAAGCAGTGTCTTTGGTCTTGCTTAGGCCCGAGGGCAAAGGCGTGACCGAAGCCTTTTTCGGTGCTGGTGAGGGTGTGGAGGGGGGGTAGAGTAGTACTCAAGACGCTCTGTGCTGGAGTGATGTCCTCCACATCTGAATCGTCGGCTTCGGAGGCGCTGACGAGTCCCTCGTCGGTGTGTTGTTCTGGAGCGTCGACGCCTTCCTCGAAGATGTAGTCCGGTATTACCGAAGAGTGTGCCATGGTTCTTCTGGCTCTTCGGTCTCGAATCGTTTTCTTGGACCAGAAGGATTTGCACGCCGGACAGCCTCGTGTTCAGGGGGGAGGCAGAGGTTACACACCTCGTGGAGATCTGTGTGGGGGAATTTGGACCCACATCGAGGGCACGTTTTAAATGGAGTCCTTTCCATTAGCCAGGACCGGAGCTTGGGTAGGCCCGAAGGCCGCCGTTGACGACTGGAACCGAAGGCCTTGCAGATGAGGTGCGTCGAGTGGGGAGATCGCGATCAAAACAATATCACGAGTTGGGGTGAGGATTGCGTGTCGATCGTCAAACTGGAAGCTGTTCAGAACCGGAGCGCGAAGATTATATCCGAGCCCGATGGCGGAAAAAAACAATCTGAGGATGGAGCCGAAGCCCATGTGCAATACGATCCAAAGGAGGAGTCACCGACCTTGTGACTTCCAAAGAATTTCCAAGAGGAAAAACAAACTGCAAACATCTGGGCCCAACACCAGATGGCGATCTATGCACAAGTGTGTAATCTGCACCTCATATGCCTCGAACAAATAAGTTCTCTGTTACCACCCCTCAATGAAGCACAGCGGAGTACACAAGTTATCACCCCTCGAAGACGAACAGCAGCATACTCCAGTTACTACCATCACTGTAACAATGTGGCAAATTTTCATTTACCAATCGCCAATAAACCACAGCAGCGTATTCGCAGTAATAAACGCTCAATACAACACAGCAGCATATTCTGTTACCTCACCTCAGTGAAGCGAAGCAATGTATTCCCAGTTACTGCTCCTCAATGTAGTACAGTGGCAAATTTGAAGTTACCAATCGTCAATAAAGCACAGCAGCGTATTTCCAGTAACGAACGCTCAACTCAGCCCAGCAGCGTATTCGGCTACCACACCACAGTGAAGCACAACAGCCTACTTGCATTTACCACCCCTCAATGTAGCACAGTACTGAATTCGCACTTACAAATCGTCATGGGGCACAGCAGCGTATACCCAGTAACTAAGGCTCAACACAGCACAGCAGCGTATTCTGTTACCAGAACTCACTGAAGCAAAGCAGTGTACTCCCAGTTAGTGCTCAATGTACCACAGTGACAAATTTGCGGTTACCAATCACCTTAGAAGCACATCCGCATATTCCCAGTAACAAACGCTCAATACAGCACAACAGCTTATTCCCAGTAACGAACGCTCAATACAGCACAACATTGTAATCTGGTACCACACCTCAGTAAAGGACAGCAGCGTAATCCCAGTAACCCCCCCTCATAGTCCATACCAATCTTCAGTGAAGCACAGCAGCAGAGTCCTCGTTACCACCCATCAATATAGCACAGTAGCGAATTCTTTTAACACACCTCAGTGAAACAGCAGTGTACTCCCAGTTACCACGCCTCAATGTAGCACAGTAGCGAATTTGCAGTTACCAATCATCAATGAAGCACAGGAGCGTATTCCCAGTAACCAACGCTCAATACAGCACAGCAGCGTATTCTGTTGCCACAACTCACTAAAGCAAAGCAGTATACTCCCAGTTACTACTCCTCTAAGTAGCACAGTAGCGAATTTGCAGTTGCAAAAATTGTCAATGAGGCACATCAGCGTACTCCCAGTTACCACCATTCAATATAGCACAGTAGTGTATTTGCAGTTACCAACTCATCAATAAAGCAACGCAGCGTACTCCCGGTAACCAGCGATGTGCACAGCAGCGAATTCTGTTACCACACAGTCTAGCGCAGCAGCGTAGTCCCAGTTATCACCCCTCAATATGGCACAGTAGCGAATTCGCAGTTGCACATTGTTAATGAGACACAGAAGTGTACTACCGTTTACCAAAGATTAATAGAGAACAGCAGCATATTCTGTTACCACACCTCAATGAAGCACAGCAGCATATTCTTTTACCACATCCCAGTGAAACACAGCAGAGTACTCCCAGTCACCACCCCGCAATGTAGCACAGTAGCGAATTTGCAGATACCAATCAATGAAGCACAGCAGTGTATTCCCAGTAATGAACGCTCAATACGGCACAGCAGCATTCTGTAACCACATGTCAGTGAAGCAAAGCAGTGTACTCCCTGTTCCTACTCCTCAATGTAGCACAGGGACAAATTTGCAGTTACCAATCATCAATGAAGCACAGGAGCGTATTCCCAGTAATGAGCGCGCAATACAGCACAGCAGCGTATTCTGTTACCACATCCCAGTGAAACACAGCAGAGTACTCCCAGTTACCACCCCTCAATATAGCACAGTATCAAATTTGCAGTTGCAAATTGTCAATTAAGCACAGCAGCGTATTCCCAGTAAGGAACGCTCAATACAGCACAGCAGCGAATTCTAATACCACACCTCAGTGAAGCACAATAGCGTACTTCCATTTACCACCCCTCAATATAGCATAGTAGTGAATTTTCAGTTACCAATCAATGAAGCACAGCAGCGTATTCCCAGTAATGAACGCTCAATACAGCACAGCAGCAAATTCTAATACCCCACCTCAGTGAAGCACAACAGCTTACTTCCATTTACCACCCCTCAATATAGCATAGTAGTGAATTTGCAGTTACAAATTGTCAGCCAAGCACAGCAGCGTATTCTGTTACCACACATCAGAAAAGCAAACCAGTGAACTCCCAGATACTACTCCATGTACCACAGTGACACATTTGCAGTTACCAATCACCTTAGAAGCACATCCGCATATTCCCAGTAACGAATGCTCAATACAGCAGCGTATTCTGTTACCACACCTCAGTAAAGGACAGTAGCGTTATCCCAGTAAACCCCCCTCATAGTCCATACCAATCGCCAGTGAAGCACAGCAGCACAGTCCCCGTTACCACCCAGCAAACTAGCACAGTAGCAAATTCTTTTAACACACGTCAGTGAAACACAGTAGAGTACTCCCAGTTACCACCCCGCAATGCAGCACAGTAGCAAATTTGCAGTTACCAATCAATGAAGCCAGCAGCGCATTGAGTAATGAACGCTGAATACAGCAGAGCAGCGTATTCTGTTACCACACCTAAGTGAAGCAAAGCAGTGTAATCCCAGTTAATACTACTCATTGTAGCACAGTGGCGAATTTGCAGTTACCAATGAAGCACAGCAGCATATTCCCACTTACCATCCCTCGAAGTAGAGCAGCTTAATCCCAGTTACTACACCTGAATCATACAAATAAGTTCTGTTACCACCCCTCAATGAAGCACAGCGGAGTACACCAGTTATCACCCCTCGAAGACGCACAGCAGCATACTCCAGTTACTACCATCACTGTAACAATGTGGCAAATTTGCATTTACCAATCGCCAATAAACCACAGCAGCGTATTCGCAGTAATGAACACTCAATACAACCCAGCAGCATATTGTGTTACCTCACCTCAGTGAAGCAAAGCAATGTACTCCCAGTTACTGCTCCTCAATGTAGTACAGTGGCAAATTTGCAGTTACCAATTGTCAATAAAGCACAGTAGCGTATTCCTAGTAACGAACGCTCAATTCAGCACAGCAGCGTATTTGGCTACCACACCACAGGGAAGCACAACAGTCTACTTCCATTTACCACCCCTCAATGTAGCACAGTACTGAATTTGCACTTACAAATCGTCATTGGAGCAAAGCAGCATATACCCAGTAACCAAGGCTCAACAGCACAGCAGCGTATTCTGTTACCACACCTCAGTAAAGAAAACCAGTGTACTCACAGTTACTACTCAATGTAGCACAGTGACGAATTTGCAGTTGCCAGTCACCTTAGAAGCACATCCGCATACTCCCAGTAACAAACGCTCATACAACACAACAGCTTATTCCCAGTAACGAACGTTCAATACAGCATAGCAGCGTATTCTGTTACACCTCAGTAAAGGACAGCAGCGTAATACCAGTAACCCCCCCTCATAGTCCATACCAATCTCCAGTGAATCACAGCAGCATAGTCCCCGTTACCACCTGTCAATAGAGCTCAGTAGCAAATTCTTTTTAACACATCTCAGTGAAACACAGCAGTGTAGTCCCAGTTAACACCCCTTAATGAAGCACAGTAGCGAATTTGCAGTTACCAATCATCAATGGAGCACAGCAGAGTATTCCCAGTAAGCAGCGCTCACTCCAGCACAGCAGCCTATTCTGTTACCACAACTCACTGAAGCAAAGCAGTGTACTCCCAGTTACTACTACTCATTTTTAAAAAAAAATTTTTAGTCCTCATACGCCATAATATATACCCAGAATCAGCCTTCTTCTTTCTGCGGCCTCCCTTACGTTATATAGCGCCAGCAGTTAACAAGTGCTGATCTGGTCTTAATGGACGCACTTTGCACTGAGCCTCTCCTAAATAGTCAGTTCAGTTCTTCTAACTGGATGGCCCTTGAAACTGATCTGAGAGATAATGCAACTGTGCAAAGGCAAAATCATTGGACAGATGGATCTCTGTAATCACAGCTCATCAAGCCAGCCTATACATGGCAACCAGAAATCTTTCTTCCTTTTCCAGATGGCTCTATCTAATTTTAGTGTGTGTTTGATGGCGTTTACCCAATCTAAAAAGGTCGGAGAAATTTTCTTGAGCCAACATTTACAGATTTCTCTGCGCGCCAGCAGAACCAGATAAAAAGACAATTTGCTTACATCCCAGGGTAGCGACTCGTAATTCGGAAAAATTCCAAAAAAATACCAAAGTCATGCTCACCTGACAGTCACATCTGAACATTGCGTTCATACCTTCCATGACCGCTCCCCAGAAACTATGCAGCATTGGGCACCCCAAGAACATATGGATGTCGTCTGCTTTTTCCTGCTGACACTTCGGGCAGCAGGGAGTGGGTCCCCTTGAAAATTTAGACAGCCTAAGAGGAGACCAATAAACTCTGTGAAGAGAAAAAAGATGGTTCCTCTTTAAATTGGCAGCTGACACAGTAGAGTGTAGTAAATCAAAGGATACTTGCCAGATATCTGATGGACTGTGTTCCAACGAGAAGTCTCCCCAGAGCTGGAATGGTAAGGAAAAATCTTCATCTGCCATATTGATCAATATCCAGTAAAGATTTGCTATTTCTTTCTTATTCCGAGGTTTCATGAGAAGTGCTTTCTCCAAATCATTAGAAATGCCTACTGAAGTGCCGATTGCCTGGCTTATTTGTAGATATTTAAATTTTGATATTTTGCAGTCCAACATACTGTTCAGCTCATACCAAGATATTAAAGAGCCCTCTGGAATTAGTTTCTCCCATTGATCAAGCCCCGCCTCTTTCAGAGGAGTTGGCAATGCGTCTTTAGTCCACTCCGGTGATCCTGGGGATTCCCATATCGGGGCCAGGGCACTATAGTAGCTAATTTTCGCAATCTTTCTAACTTTGTACCAGATGGACGCCATGTCTCTTAAGGTCTTTAGGTGAACCTTTTTGAAGAAGCGTGGGTCTCCAAACTTGAACAAAAAAGCTTGATCGGCTCCTTTTAACTCGCCTAGCAATACTTTAAACATTTTGCCTATGTCTGTGTCATCTGGCTGGCTCAGGAGCATTTTCCCCGCCCTTGTTAAGAACACCTATGCATAAAGGAGTAAGTCTGGTGCACATAATCCCCCTTTGTTTTTCTTCCTTCGTAGTTTTTTCCAGGAAATTCTTTTGCCCTTACAGGCCCATATAAAGGAATTCATTTTGGCTTGAGTTTTCCTTAGAGCCTCCTCCTTAAACGCTAAAGGGATATTCTGGAATAAGAATGTAAGTTTAGGTAGCAGCATCATTTTCACTAAGTTGACTCTACCTATTAGTGTCAGAGGGAGAAACGCCCAGTTTTTTAAAGAGTCTGCAATTTCTTTGTCTACTCTACGTAGATTTGTTTCAGGGATATAGTCGATGTTTTGAGTAATTCTGATTCCCAAACACCTTATCTCATTTTTTAGAATGGGGATGTGGACATTCATATTCCATGCCATACATTCTGTCTTTGACTGGTTGATCTCATACCCTGAAATTTGACCAAACTGTGAAGCTATATTGTATATTATGGGAATAGCTGATGCGGCATCTGATGTGTAAATCATCATATCGTCAGCATAGAGGGATACTTTATTTTCCCAATTTCTAAACCTGAAGGGAATTATACAAGTTTGCTTTCTGATTCTCTCCACAAACGGTTCTATGTAGAAATTGAATAGCAGCGGTGACAAAGGACACCCCTGCCTTGTCCCTCTTTTGATAGTTACAGCCGGCGACAAATTACCGTTGACCAGAATTCTAGCTATGGGCTTTTGGTAAATTGACAAAATTGTACTGCAAAAGTTTTTGCCCAGATTACATCTATCTAAAACCTGGGCTAAATACACCCAGTTCACACGATCAAATGCCTTTGTGGCACAGTGGCCAATTCGCAGTTACCAATCATCAATGAAGCACAGCAGCGTATTACCTGTTACCAACGTTCAGTAAAGCACAGCAGCGTATTACCTGTTACCAACGTTCAATAAAGCACAGCAGCGTACCTTGTTCCAACACCTCAATGAAGCAGAGCAGCTTACTCCCAGATACTTCCCCTCAATATAGCACAATACCGAATTAGCGGTTACCAAATTGTCAATAAAGCACAGCAGCATGTTCTGTTACCACACCTCAGTAAAGGACAGCTACGTACTCCCAGTTAGCAACCCTCATAGTCCGTATTACTCTCATGACGCACAGCAGACTAGTCCCAGTTACTACTCATCAATTTAGCACAGTAGCAAATTCGCAGTTACAAATTGTCAATAAAGCACACCAGCGTAGTCTCCATTACCAAAGCTCAATAAAGCACAGCAGCATATTCTGTTTCCACACAGTGAAACACAGCAGAGTACTCCCAGTTACCACCCCTCAATATAGCACAGTTGCAAATTGTCAATGAAGCATCGCAGTGTATTCCCTGTTAACAACCCTCAATAAAGCACAGCAACATATTCTGTTACCACACCTCAGTGAAGGACAGCAGCGTAGTCCCAGTTAAAACCCCTCAATATAGCACAGTCTGCAGTTCCAAACTGTCAATGAAGCACAGCAGCGTATTCGGGTACCAGCGCTCAATAGACCACAGGAGCGTATTCTGTTACCACACTTCCGTGAAAGAGCAGAGTACTCCCAGTTATCACCCCTCAATGTAGCACAGTACCGTTTTTGTTGATACTAATCAACAAAAAAGCACAGCAGCATATTCCCAGTAACGAACGCTCAAGACAGCAAAGCAGCGTATTCCAAGTAATGAACGCTCAATACAGCACAGTATTTTGTTACCACACCTCACAACACCAAAGCAGCGTACTCCCAGTTACCACCCATTAAACTCAGAACCACTCTTCAATGAACTACAACAGCATAATCCCATTACCACCCTTCAGTGAGGCAAAGCAGCTTGCACCCAGTTAACACATCCCTAAGTGAATCACAGCAGCGTAATCAATTACCATCCCTAAATAAAGCACTGCAGCGTAGTCCATTACAACACCGCAATGAAGAGTAACAGTATACTCCCATTTACCACCCCTCATGCTCCTAGTTACCACTTCATCCGCCCAGCTACCACCCCTTAATGAAGCAGAGCAGCTGACCCCCAGTTAGTAACGGACAGTGAAGCACATCAGTTTACTCCCAGTACTCACCCCTCCAGAAAGCACAGCAGCGTATTCACAGTTACAACCCCTCGAAGCACAGCAGCATAATACCAGTTACCACACCTGAATCATTATATAATTCGTACTCTGTTAACACCCCCCAATGAACACCAGTTATCACGAAGAAGCACAACAGCGTACTCCAGTAACTGCCCATCAAAGAAGCACAGTGGCGAATATGCAGTTACCAATTACCAGTAAACCACAGCAGCGTATTCAGAGTAACAAACGCTCAATACAACACGGCAACATATTCTGTTACCACACCTCAGTCTAACGTAGCATCGTACTCAGTTACCACACCTCAATGTAGCAGCGTATCCCCACTAACAAACACTCAATACAACACAGAGCGTATTCCGTTACCACACCTCAGTGAAGGACAGTAGCGCAGTAGCAAATTCACAGTTGCAAATGGTCAATGAAGCATCGCAGTGTATTCCCTGTTAACAACCCTCAATAAAGCACAGCAGCGTACTCCAGTATCCACCCATCAATTAAGCACAGCATATTCCGAGTAACAAACGCTCAATACAACACGGCAACATATTCTGTTACCACGACTCAGTGAAACACAACAACCTACTTCCATTTAACACTCCTCAACATAGCACAGTAGTGAATTTACAGTTACAAATTGTCAATCAAGCACAGCACCTTATTACCTGTTATCAATGATCAATAAAGCACAGCAGCATGTTCTGTTACCACACCTCAGTGAAGGACAGCAACGTACGCCCAGTTAGCCACCCTCATAGTCCGTATCACTCTTCAATGAAGCACGGCAGACTAGTCCCAGTTACTACACATCAATTTAGCACAGTAGCAAATTTGAAGTTACCAATTATCAATGAAGCACAGCAGGGCATTCAGAGTAATAAACCCTGAATACAGCACAGCAGCGTATTCTGTTACCACACCTCAGTAAAGCAAAGCAGTGTCATCCCTGTTACTACTACTCATTGTAGCACAGTGGCGAATAGGCAGTTACCAATCATCAATGAAGCACAGTAGCATATTCCCAGTTACCATCCCTCGAAGCAGAGCAGCTTAATCCCAGTTACTACACCTGAATCATAAAAATAAGTTCTGTTACCACCCCTCAATGAAGCACAGCGGAGTACACCAGTTACCACCCCTCGAAGACGCACAGCAGCATACTCCAGTTACTACCCATCACTGTAACAATGTGGCAAATTTGCATTTACCAATCGCCGATAAACCACAGCTGCGTATTCGCAGTAATGAACACTCAATACAACACAGCAGCATATTCTGTTACCTCACCTCAGTGAAGCAAAGCAAGGTACTCCCAGTTACTGCTCCTCAATGTAGTACAGTGGCAAATTTGCAGTTACCAATCGTCAATAAAGCACAGTATCGTATTCATAGTAACGAATGCTCAATTCAGCCCAGCAGCGTATTTGGCTACCACACCACAGGGAAGCACAACAGTCTACTTCCATTTACCACCCCTCAATGTAGCACAGTACTGAATTTGCACTTACAAATCGTCATTTTAGCAAAGCAGCGTATACCCAGTAACCAAGGCTCAACAGCACAGCAGCGTATTCTGTTACCACACCTCAGTAAGAAAAAAACAGTGTACTCACAGTTACTACTCAATGTAGCACAGTGACGAATTTGCAGTTGCCAATCACCTTAGAAGCACATCCGCATACGCCCAGTAACAAACGCTCATACAGCACAACAGCTTATTCCCAGTAACGAACGTTCAATACAGCATAGCAGCGTATTCTGTTACCACACCTCTGTAAAGGTCAGCAGCGTAATACCAGTAACCCCCCCTCATAGTCCATACCAATCTCCAGTGAAGCACAGTAGCATAGTCCCCGTTACCACCTGTCAATATAGCACAGTAGCAAATTCTTTTTAACACATCTCAGTGAAACACAGCAGTGTAGTCCCAGTTAGCACCCCTTAATGAAGCACAGTAGCGAATTTGCAGTTAGCAATCATCAATGGAGCACAGCAGAGTATTCCCAGTAAGCAGCGCTCACTCCAGCACAGCAGCCTATTCTGTTACCACAACTCACTGAAGCAAAGCAGTGTACTCCCAGTTACTACTCATTTTTTTTTTTTAGTCCTCATACGCCATAATATATACCCAGAATCCGCTTTCTTCATTCTGCGGCCTCCCTTACGTTATATAGCGCCAGCAGTTAACAAGTGCTGATCTGGTCTTAATGGACGCACTTTGCACTGAGCCTCTCCTAAATAGTCAGTTCAGTTTTTCTAAATGGATGGCCCTTGAAACTGATCCGAGAGATAATGCACTGTGCAAAGGCAAAATCATTGGACAGATGGATCTCTGTAATCACAGCTCATCAAGCCAGCCCATACATGGCAACCAGAAATCTTTCTTCCTTTTCCAGATGGCTCTATCTAATTTTAGTGTGTGTTTGATGGCGTTTACCCAATCTAAAAAGGTCGGAGAAATTTTCTTGAGCCAACATTTACAGATTTCTCTGCGCGTCAGCAGAACCAGATAAAAAGACAATTTGCTTACATCCCAGGGTAGCGACTCGTAACTTGGAAAAATTCCAAAAAAATACCAAAGTCATGCTCACCTGGCAGTCACATCTGAACATTGCCTTCATACCTTCCATGACCGCTTCCCAGAAAATATGCAGCATTGGGCACCCCAAGAACATATGGATGTCGTCTGCTTTTTCCTGCTGACACTTCGGGCAGCAGGGAGTGGGTCCCCTTGAAAATTTAGACAGCCTAAGAGGAGACCAATAAACTCTGTGAAGAGAAAAAAGATGGTTCCTCTTTAAATTGGCAGTTGACACAGTAGAGTGTAGTAAATCACAGGATACTTGCCAGATATCTAATGGACTGTGTTCCAACGAGAAGTCTCCCCAGACTTGGAATGGTAAGGAAAAATCTTCATCTGCCATATCAATCAATATCCAGTAAAGATTTGCTATTTCTTTCTTATTCCGAGGTTTCATGAGTAGTGCTTTCTCCAAATCATTAGAAATGCCTACCGAAGTGCCGATTGCCTGGCTCCAACTCCTTATTTGTAGATATTTAAATTTTGATAGTTTGCAGTCCAACATACTGTTCAGCTCATCCCAAGATATTAAAGAGCCCTCTGGGATTAGTTTCTCCCATTGATCAAGCCCCGCCTCTTTCAGAGGAGTTGGCAATGCGTCTTTAGTCCACTCCGGTGATCCTGGGGATTCCCATATCGGGGCCAGGGCACTATAGTAGCTAATTTTCGCAATCTTTCTAACTTTGTACCAGATGGACGCCATGTCTCTTAAGGTCTTTAGGCGAACCTTTTTGAAGAAGCGTGGGTCTCCAAACTTGAACAAAAAAGCTTGATCGGCTCCTTTTAACTCGCCTAGCAATACTTTAAACATTTTGCCTATGTCTGTGTCATCTGGCTGGCTCAGGAGCATTTTCCCCGCCCTTGTTAGGAACACCTATGCATAAAGGAGTAAGTCTGGTGCACATAATCCCCCTTTGTTTTTCTTCCTTCGTAGTTTTTTCCAGGAAATTCTTTTGCCCTTACAGGCCCATATAAAGGAATTCATTTTGGCTTGAGTTTTCCTTAGAGCCTCCTCCTTAAACGCTAAAGGGATATTCTGGAATAAGAATGTAGGTTTAGGTAGCAGCATCATTTTCACTAAGTTTACTCTACCTATTAGTGTCAGAGGGAGAAACGCCCAGTTTTTTAAAAGAGTCTGCAATTTCTTTGTCTACTCTACGTAGATTTGTTTCAGGGATATAGTCGATGTTTTGAGTAATTCTGATTCCCAAACACCTTATCTCATTTTTTAGAATGGGGATGTGGACATTCATATTCCATGCCATACATTCTGTCTTTGACTGGTTGATCTCATACCCTGAAATTTGACCAAACTGTGAAGCTATAGTGTATATTATGGGAATAGCTGATGCGGCATCTGACGTGTAAATCATCATATCGTCAGCATAGAGGGATACTTTATTTTCCCAATTTCTAAACCTGAAGGGAATTATACAAGTTTGCTTTCTGATCCTCTCCGCAAACGGTTCAATGTAGAAATTGAATAGCAGCGGTGACAAAGGACACCCCTGCCTTGTCCCTCTTTTGATAGTTACAGCCGGCGACAAATTACCGTTGACCAGAATTCTAGCTATGGGCTTTTGGTAAATTGACAAAATTGTACTGCAAACGTTTTTGCCCAGATTACATCTATCTAAAACCTGGGCTAAATACACCCAGTTCACACGATCAAATGCCTTTGTGGCACAGTGGCCAATTCGCAGTTACCAATCATCATTGAAGCACAGCAGCGTATTACCTGTTACCAACGTTCAATAAAGCACAGCAGCGTACTCTGTTCCAACACCTCAATGAAGCAGAGCAGCTTACTCCCAGATACTTCCCCTCAATATAGCACAATACCGAATTAGCAGTTACCAAATTGTCAATAAAGCACAGCAGCATGTTCTGTTACCACACCTCAGTAAAGGACAGCAACGTACTCCCAGTTAGCAACCCTCATAGTCCGTATCACTCTCATGACGCACAGCAGACTAGTCCCAGTTACTACTCATCAATTTAGCACAGTAGCAAATTCGCAGTTACAAATTGTCAATAAAGCACACCAGCGTAGTCCCCATTACCAAAGCTCAATAAAGCACAGCAGCATATTCTGTTACCACACAGTGAAACACAGCAGAGTACTCGCAGTTACCACCCCTCAATATAGCACAGTTGCAAATTTGCAGTTGCAAATTGTCAATGAAGCATAGCAGCGTATTCCTAGTTACCAATCATCAATGAAGCACAGCAGCATATTCCCAGTTACCATCGAAACAGAGCAGTGTAATCCCAGTTACCAAACCTGAATCACAAAAATATGTACTCTGGTACCACCCCCCAATGAAGCACAGTGGAGTACACCAGTTATCACCCCTTTTAGATGCACAGCAGCATACTGAAGTTACCACCCATCATTGTAGCACAGTGGCAAATTTGCAGTGAGCAATAGCCAATAAACAGCAGCAACGTATCCCCACTAATGAACACTCAATACAACACAGCAGCGTACTCTGTTACCACACCTCAGTGAAGGACAGCAGCGTAGTCCCAGTTACAAATCCTCAATAAAGCCAGTCAGTCGAATAATCTTTATTTCGGTCATAGACCCTAAAAGATACATACTTGCAATCAATAACATGTCAAGTATTTCGAGCACTTGGGATAAAAAACACAGTACAATTATCATATTATGAAGATTATTTACAGTTAAAAAATAAAAATATAAAAAAGTTAAAAAAGTGTTAGTTGTCAATTCTAAGTTGATTGACATCAAAAAGGGAGGTATAAGTTAAATAGTTATAAAAAAGATCTTCTCCTGCGCCACATAGCATTAATAAAGTGCGAGACATAAAAAACTAATGGGGTGGAAGTATTAGATTTAAATATTCTGAGCGCCTCTTTGTAATTACTGAACCCAAGGTTTCTGCAGAGTTGAACAAGCCACCGTTGTCGTATAGATTTGTACCAATATAGCACAATACCGAATTAGCAGTTACCAAATTGTCAATAAAGCACAGCAGCATGTTCTGTTACCACACCTCAGTAAAGGACAGCAGCGTACTCCCAGTTAGCAACCCTCATAGTCCGTATCACTCTCATGATGGGTGGTAAAATTTGAAGTTACAAATCGTCAATAAAGCATAGCAGCGTATTCCCAGTGAAGAACGCTCAAGACAGCACAGCAGCGCATTCTGCTACCACACCTCAGTGAAAAACAAAAGCAGCCTTCCATCTTCGACCCCTCATAGCACAGTTGCAAATTTGCAGTTGCAAATTGTCAATGAAGCACAGCAGCGCATTCCCAGCAACCAATGCTCAATAAAGCACAGCAGCGTATTCTGTTACTACACCTCAGTAAAGGACAGTAGCGTAATCCCAGTAAATCCCCCCTCATAGTCCATAGAAATCTCCAGTGAAGCACAGCAGCATAGTCCCCATTACCACCCATCAATATAGCACAGTAGCGAATTATTTTAACACACCTCAGTGAAACACAGCAGAGTACTCCGTTACAACTGCGCAATGTAGCAAATTTGCAGTTACCAATTATCAATGAAGCACAGCAGCGCGTTCAGAGTAATGAACGCTGAATACAGCACAGCATTTTGTTACCACACCTCAGTGAAGCAAAGCAATGTAATCCCAGTTACTACTACTTGCAGCACAGTGGCGAATTTGCAGTTACCAATCATCAATGAAGCCAAGCAGCATATTCCCACTTACCATCCCTCGAAGCAGAGCAGCTTAATCCCATTTACTACACCTGAATCAAAAAATAAGTTCTCTGTTACCACCCCTCAATGAAGCACAGCGGAGGACACCAGTTATCACCCCTCGAAGACGCACAGCAGCATACTCCAGTTACCACCCATCATTGTAACAATGTGGCAAATTTGCATTTACCAATCGCCAATAAACCACAGCAGCGTATTCGCAGTAATGAAAGCTCAATACAACACAGCAGCATATTCTGTTACCTCACCTCAGTGAAGCAATGCAATGTACTCCCAGTTACTGCTCCTCAATGTAGTACAGAGGCAAATTTGCAGTTCCCAATCGTCAATAAAGCCCAGCAGCGTATTCCCAGTAACGAAAGCTCAATTTAGCCCAGCAGCGTATTCGGCTACCACACCACAGTGAAGCACAACAGCCTACTTCCATTTACCACCCCTCACTGTAGCACAGTACTGAATTTGCACTTACAAAGTGTCATTGGAGCACAGCAGTGTATACCCAGTAACCAAGCCTCAGCACAGCAGCGTATTAGGTTACCACACCTCAGTAAAGCAAACCAATGTACTCCCAGTTACTACTCAATGTAGCACAGTGACAAATTTGCAGTTACCAATCACCTTAGAAGTACATCTGCATATTCCCCGTAACAAACGCTCAATACAGCACAGCAGTGTATTGATACCACACCTCAGTAAAGGACAGCAGCTTAATCCCAGTTACCCCCCCCCATAGTCCGTACCAATCTCCAGTGGAGCACAGCAGCATAGACCCCATTACCACCCGTCAATATAGCACAGTAGCGAATTATTTTAACGTACCTCAGTGAAACCCAGCAGTGTACTCCGTTACCTCCCCTCAATGTAGCACAGTAGCGAATTTGCAGGTACCAATCACCAATGAAGCACAGGAGCGTATTCCCAGTAACTAACGCTCAATACAGCACAGCAGCATATTCAGTTGCCACAACTCACTAAAGCAAAGCAGTATACTCCCAGTTACTACTCCTCTATTTAGCACAGTAGCAAATTTGCTGTTGCAAATTGTCAATGAAGCACATCAGCGTACTCCCAGTTACCACCATTCAATATAGCACAGTAGTGTATTTACAGTTACCAACGCTCAATACAAAACAGCAGCGTATTCTGTTACCACACCTCAGTCTAGCGCAGCAGCGTAGTCCCAGTTATCACCCCTCAATATAGCACGGCAGTGAATTCGCAGTTGCACATTGTTAATGAGACACAGAAGTGTACTACCGGTTACCAAAATTCAATAAAGCACAGCTGCGTATTCGGTTACACCTTAATGAAGCACAGCAGCGTATTCTGTTACCACATCCCAGTGAAACACAGCAGAGTACTCCCAGTCACTACCCCGCGATGTAGCACAGTAGCGAATTTGCAGATACCAATCATCAATGAAGCACAGCAGCGTATTCCCAGTAATGAACGCTCAATACAGCACAGCAGCATGTTCTGTAACCACCTCTAAGTGAAGCAACTCCCTGTTCCTACTCCTCAATGTAGCACATGGACAAATTTGCACTTACCAATCATCAATGAAGCACAGCAGCGTATTCTCAGTAATGAACGTGCAATACAGCACAGCAGCGTATTCTGTTATCACACCTCGGAGAAGAAGGACAGAAGAGCAATCCCAGTTACTCTTCTCATAGTCCGTACCACTCTTCAATGATACACAGCAGCGTAGTCCCAGTTACCACCGCTCAATATAGCACAGTAGAGAATTTGCAGTTGCAAATTGTCAATGAAGCATCACAGTGTATTCCCGGTTACCAACCCTCAATAAAGCACAGCAGCGTATTCTGTTACCACAACTCACTGAAGCAAAGCAGTGCACTCCCAGTTAATACTCCTC
Source organism: Triturus cristatus (assembly GCF_964204655.1). Lineage (NCBI taxonomy): Eukaryota > Metazoa > Chordata > Amphibia > Caudata > Salamandridae > Triturus > Triturus cristatus. The sequence continues at coordinate 1,196,492,962 of NC_140585.1, read as the reverse complement.
ATTGTAGCACAGTGACCAATTGGCAGTTACCAATCATCAATAATTCACAGAAGCATATTCCCTGTTACCAACGCTCAAATCACAGCAGCGTATTCTGTTACCACATCTCAGTGACGCACAACAGCTTACTTCCATTTACCACCCCTCAATATAGCACAGCAGAGAATTTGCAGTTAAAAATCATCAATAAAGCACAGCAGCATATTCTGTTACCACACCTCAGTGAAGGACAGCAGCGTAGTCCCAGTTACCGACATTCAAAATAGTACAGTAGCGAATTCTCAATTACAAACTGTCAATGAAGCACAGCAGCGTATTCCGTTTTCAACGCTCAAAGCACAGCAGTGTACTCTGTTACCGCAACTGAAAGAAGGACAACAGTGTACTCCCAGTTACCACACCCTCATAGTCCATACTGCTCAATAAAGCACAGCAGTGTAGTCCCAGTTACGCACCCTCAATGAAGCACAGCAGCTTATTCTGTTCCTAAACCACAGTGAAATACAGCAGAGTGCTCCCAGTTACCGACCCTCAATATAGCACAATAGCGAATTAGCAGTTACCAATAATCAATGAGCACAGCAGTTTATTCCCAGTAATGAACGCTCAATACAGCACAGCAGCATATTCTGTTACCACACCTCAGTGAAGCCAAGCAGTGAACTCCCCGTTCCTACTCCTCAATGTAGCACAGTGACCAATTCGCAGTTACCAATCATCAATGAATATCAGAAGCGTATTCCCGGTTACCAATGCTCAAAGAACAGCAGCATATTCTGTTACCACACCTCAATGAAGCAGAGCAGCATACTCCCAGTTACCAACTCTCAATATAGCACAGGAGCGAATTTAACGTTGCAAATTGTCAATGAAGCACAGCAGCATATTCCATGTTGCCAACGCTCAATAAAGCACAGCAGCATATTCGGTTACTACACCCCAGTGAAACACAGCAGAGTACTCCCAGTTACTACTCCTCAATGTAGCACAGTAGCAAATTTACAGTTGCAAATTGTCCATAAAGTACAGCAGCTTATTCCCAGTAGCAAACGCTCAATACAGCACAGCAACCTACTACCACACCTCAGTGAAGCACAACAGCGTACTTACATTTATCAGCCCTCAATATAGTACAATAGTGAATAAGCAGTTACAATTCGCCAATGAAGTACTGCAGCGTATTCCCTGTTATCAACGCTCAATACAGCACAGCAGCGTATTCTGTTACCACACCTCAATTAAGCAGAGCAGCATACTCCCAGTTACCACCACTCAATATAGAACAGTAGCGAATTTGCAGTTGTAAATTGTTAATGAAACACAGAAGTGTACTAATGGTTACCAAAGCTCAATAAAGGACAGCAGCGAATTCTGTTACCACACCTCAGTGAAACACAGCAGTGTACTCCCAGTTAACACCCCTTAATGTAGCACAGTGACAAATTTGCAGTGATCAATCATCAATTAAGAACAGCAGCGTATTCCCAGTAATGAATGCTCAGTACAGCACAGCAGCGTATTTGGTTACCATACCTCACTGAAGCAAAGCAGTGTACTCTCAGTTACTACTCATTAATGTAGCACAGTGGCAAATTTGCCGTTACTAATCGTCAATAAAGCACAGTAGCGTATTCCCAGTTACGAACGCCCAATTCAGCACAGCAGCGTATTCTGCTACCACACCGCAGTGAAGCAGAGTAGTGAATTTGCAGATTCAAATAGTCAATGAAGCACAGCAGCGTATTCCCTGTTATCAACGCTCAATAAAGCAAGGCAGCGTACTCCGTTACCACACCTCAGTGAAGGACAGCAGCGTACTCCATGTTACCCCATGCATAGTCCGCACCACTCTTCAATGAAGTACAGCAGTGTAGTCCCAGTTACCACCCCTCAATATAGCACAGTAGAGAATTTGCAGGTGCAAATTGTCAATGAAGCATCACAGTGTATTCCCTGTTACCAACCCTCAATAAAGCACAGCAGCGTATTCTGTTACCACACCTCAGTGAGACACAGCAGAGTACTCCCAGGTATCAACCCTCAATGTAGCACAGTAGCATTTTTATAGTTACTAATCATCAATGAAGCACAGAAGTATGCCCAGTAACCAACGCTCAATACATAACAGCCGAGTATTCTGTTACCACAACTCACTGAAGCAAAGCAGTGTACTCCCAGTTACTACTCCTCATTGTAGCCTAATGATTATTTGTTACCAATCATCAATGAAGCACAGCAGCATATTCCCTGTTATCAACGCTCAAAGCACAGCAGCGTATTCTGTTACCTCCCCTCATGAAGAGACCAGTTCACCAAAGCACCTAGAACTCAATTACGCAGCACAATTCAGAGGTATGCAAGATTGCCCCATAAAGAGGAGCATGCATCAAAGCACAAAATAGTCAATCAAGCAGAAAAGCTCATACCATGAAGACGCCTGTGCATCAAAGCACCGGAAATCATGCACAGCAATTCCGAGGTATGCAAGGTCACCCCATGAAGAGGCCCGTGTCTTAAAGCACCGAGACATCAATCACGCAGAGCACATCAGAGGTACAAGAGCTCACCCCATAAAGAGGCCCATGAATCAAAGCACCAAGACTTCGATCATGCAGAGCAACTCCGAGGTATGCAAGATCGCCCCATGAATAGGCCTGTGAATCAAAGCACCGAGAAAATAATCAGGCACAGCAGGTCAGTGGTAGGCAAGCTCGCCTCATGAAGAGGCCCGTGCGTCAAAGCCCAGAGATGTAAATCACGTAGCGCAAGTCAGAGGTATGCAACGTCGCCACATGAAGAGGAAAGTGTGTCAAAGCACTAAGAAGTCAATTACAGACAGTACATCAGAGGTAAGCAAGATTGCTTCATGAACAGGCCAGTGCATCAAAGCACTGACAAGTCCAATACAAGAGCAAGTCAGAAGTATGCAAAGCCGCCCCAAGAAGAGGCCTGTTCATCACAGCACCGATGAGTCAATCACTAACAGCAGGTCAGAGGTACGCTAGCAAACACCATGAAGAGGCCTGTGCATCAAAGCACCAAGACGTCAATTACGCACAGCAAGTCAGAGGTATGCAAGATCGATTCATGATGAGACGTCAATGACAGAGCAAGGAGTGTGAGGGTAATTTGACTCTCACCCCAACAACTACACAACACAAATGAAGAAAGAGGTGACGAATGGCCTATTGGAGTGGCACACTGACACAGTTTTTTCATTAGAAACACAGCAATCTGGGGCATAGTAGATCCTCCTCTTGGCTAGGGGCATTTAGGACCCCCGGAAGACCTCTGCTGTAAGGAATGCATAAAACAAGTCATGCTGAACACCAGCAGTTAGACAGTCTGCACATACTCACTCGCCAAAGGTTTCCCAGTCTTTGGCCTACATCTTCATCCACTTCCAGAGAGGGTAGGCTCTGTCAACTTTGACACACAGTTTGCTAAATATGTGATGGACTGCACCCGGCAAAGGCTTGAATCTGCACCTGTTCCCCAGGTTCCTGAGGGAGAAAAGCATCAGTCAATGTGCATAGAAGCTGTTACGTAGTAGCTGCAGCACTACCTTTCATTGCTATGTAATGCCCTACTTACATTAATTAAAGCCTCAAGTATGAGCTGAACTCCCATACGCTCCTCAAAGACCACCCCTCATCCCTGCCCATTACAGGCCTGTTTAACAAACTGGTTCGAAGGGAAACCTGGGATCCGTAAACCCTTTTCAGCATAAGTTGCTTAAAGTTAAACAAGCGGAGAGTAGTTTACAGGGTCTTTCCTCATTTGGAGGGTAAGTTGACAATGATGCCAACAAGCAAACTAGAATGAAGCAGAAAAGAAAATGGTCAGAGAAAACCTTTCTTTACCCATTTATTCAGTGCATGTCTCCAACTTCAAGTCTCTTCTAAGCACTCTATGAAACATATGGTGGCTGCTCAGAAACGCGAGCTCGGAACCATCAGCATTAGTCTGGCAACTTCAGGTAGACGCAAGATGCAAATCCCAAGAGTGGAAGAGATGCAAGTGCAACTCACCTGTATTTTTCCAGGGACACCTTGTTTTTATCAATGTGTCTGGATGAGAACTCGTAAATGGACGTGGCTGCCCTCAAGACATCCACTTGGGCATACTGTAGAAGAGAGGAAAGTGAGAAGTGAATTACACAGAAAAAGTCAGATGTGTACAAGATCAACTCATGAAGAGACCAGTATATAAAAAGCACTGAAAAGTCAGTTACATAAAGCAAGTCAGAGGCATGCAAGATCACCTCATGAGGAGACCAGTGTACCAAAACACTGAGAGCAAGTATGTGGTATGCAAGATCACCTCATGAAGAGACCAGTGTATCAAAGCACCAAAGTCATTTAAGCAGAGCAAGTAACAGGTATGCAAGATCGCCTCATGAAGAGACCAGTGTACCATACACACAGTTACCACCACACAAAGCACTGCCGCGTACTCCAGTTGACACCCTTCAGCAAAACACAACAGCGTATTTCCAGTTACCACCCCTCAATGAAGCATCACAGTGTACTCCCAGTTACCACTCCTCAATGAAGGCAAACAAACAAGTCCATTATTACCACTCAATAAAGCACAACAGTGTAATATGTTACCAGCCTTCAGGCTCCCAATCACCAACCTTCAGTGAAGCATAGCAGCATACTCCTGATTACCACCCTGTGACACAAAGCAGCGTACTTGCAGATACCAACCCCACAGTAAAGGAAAACAGCGTACTCCGTTACCACCCTCAATGAAGAACAGCAGTTGATTCAAGTTTAGAGGGTAAGTTGGTGATGATGCAAACAAGCACAGTGTATGTCTCCAACTTCAAGTCTCTTCTAAGCACTCTGTGAAACATACAGTGGCTAATGAGACAAGCGGGCTCGGAACAATCAGCATTAGTCTGGCAATTTCAGGTAGACGCAATATGCATATCCCAAGAGTGGAAGCGGTACAAGTCTAACTCACCTGTATTTTTCCGGGGACACCTTGTTTTTATCAATTTTTCTGGATGAGAGCTTGTAAATGGACTTGGCTGCCATCCAGTCATTCACTTGGGCATGCTGTAGAGGAGAGAAAAGTGAGAAGCAAGTCAGATGTATGTAAGGTCGTCTCATGAAGAGACCAGAGTATCAAAAATCACTGAAGTCATTTGAGCAGAGCAAGTCGCGGGTATAAAAAGCCACCTCACAAAGAGACCAGTATACCATGCACACATTTACCACAACTCAATTAAGCACAGCAGAGTACTCCAGTTACTAACCCTTAGTGATACACAGCAGTCTATTCCCAGTTACCACCCTTCAATGAAACACAGCAGCGTATTCCATTTCCAAAACACAGTGAAGCAAAGCAGAGTACTCCAAGTTACCACCCCTCAATGTAGCAGAGCAGCACATTTTCAATTACAAATACTCAATGAAGCACAGCAGCGTATTCCCATTTACCATTGTCTCAGTGAAGGAAAGCACCATTTTCCCAGCTACCACCCCTCGATGATGAAGATTCTCTGGGTAGATGTAGATACAGATCAATGAGCACGGCTCATAACTCAAAGTTCAAACAGTACTTACAATAAATCAATGCCCAGTCCAATACTTACTTTTATACAAAAAAAAGAAGTATTTTATTTTTAACTCTTCACATGCAAAGGTATATGACATTCAGAAGCTATAACACAATCCCCCTTGAGGTCGAGTTTCTAGTAGCCGTCAGGCAAATCCCTGTCTCACCCTTCTTTCTGACCTTGGCGTCCCCTCAGTGTAGTGAAAGAGCCACTCTTGGGGTTGGGCACCCTAAAATGACCTTCGACTACCACCATTTCAACTGACTTTAGTGTGTTATTTTACCCTAGCCTTAATGTAGGATGGTCCTACATATGCATGCTTCCCTTCTGTCTTGTAATCTTGCTGTCTTTTAGTGGGAGCGGTCATGAAGTAGAACAGCAGTGCTTGAATTATAAGCGCTTACTATTGGCTTTGACATGGCCTCATGTCTGACTTTGCCTTGTTCCTGCATGCACAGCAGTTCTTGCGATTCATATTCAAGGTCTTTCTGCTCCTCACATGTATTCCGCACCTCACTGACCAGAGTGAACTGGAATATGTTGTGGGAAGTGTCTGTGGAATGTGCAACTTTGCCTCGAAGTCAAAATACGGGAGCTTGGCCAGAATCAGTCTTGGCCTTGACACAGACTGGTACAGCCAGCTCGGCTCTTGCTCATGAGAAGGGGACGAGGTTTTCCAGAAGCTTCACCACACGTTGAGTAATGGTATTAAAGCTGGGAGCCTTCTGGGGCCAGGTGGAAGTTCACCACAGAATAGACGTATTGCTGTGGAAGTGACGGAACTTGAGTCCTGATTGAAACACCTTCCTGGGCTTTTGACGGGCTTCCCAAAGCATGAGTACCAAGGATGATGCAACTTCAATCGGTGAGGTGTTCACCATTTTGTACTCTTTGCTACCTGTACATACTGCATTTTATTTCAATTGTTTATTTAATTATTAATTGTAGTTAATTGATACTTGGGAATCTGCATTTATTGATACATTTGGACCTACCTTTTTTAAACATTGCATTAATAAACATGTGTGTGTCATTTTAAAAAGCACCTGAATTTATCTTTTTGCCTCCAGAGTGGGAGTGCTGTGCAAACGCGTATTATTTGAAGGTGCAGTGGTAAATTCGCCAGGTGGGAGTGCAGGGTTTGGGTGTGTCCTTTCAGTGAAAAGCACATTCATTACACTCAGCCAGCAGGGAGACTAGCAGGACTTTGCCCTAAGTCCTGGTCACAGGCAGAAGTCTTGCAGAGCTTCACCTCCTCATACAGCCCATCTGGCTGCTTAGCTGATTACAACGTTTCTGGTTTAAGTCTCCCCTTTTTATGTTCCTTTTCCAGACAGCAAATGTGATTTTGGGTCGGAGCCTTTGAAGTTTTATATTGGGATTTTGCTTCTTTTAAAGTGGACATCTTTCCTTTTCTCCTTTCCTCTGAAGTGATGGTTGTCACAGCAGACATGACTGAGGATTACTGACCCACAACCAAATTCATGGTAATGATCCGAGTTCACATCCAGATGTCAGCCACAGAGCTATGTGCATAAAAAGGTTAATACCGGGCTCCCAGCCAGGGTAGTTATGATTACTTTATCCGCCCCAATTCCCTTCCTGGGATGTGTCCTGGCCCCTTCCTTGTGATCTATCACTGAATCAAAGAGCACTCTTTGAAGTGCACACGGGGAGCCTTGCTTTCCCTCCGGGGCGGTGTCTCACCCAGCTCACAGGAATGCATCAATACACAAACCTGTCTGGGGGGATTAATCTGTCCCTCATGGAATATGCAAAACGTTTGGAGTTTCACTCAGCAGAATTCTGCGGAGTTGCATAAAAACTGTGCTAAATTCTGCGGAGTTCCACCATCCAACAGAAAAAAAACCATTTTGCGCTGCTTGCACTGGACTTTAGAGCCAGTAGCTCAAGAAGCACTGAAAAATCAGTGCAAATGGCAGCATGTGTGCACGAACACGTAGCCATTCAAGTTGATTTTGCTGCCGCTCAAGTAGAAAATCCACTCAAGCAGCAGAAAATCCACTTGAGCAGCAGGAAATCTACTCAAGAAGCAGCCCTCAGGCCGCAACTGCCCTCATTAGAAAATGGCGCTATGGGAGGCCAAATCTCGTTCGCATTTCTGGAGCCTCACAGGAAAAAGCGGCCAAGGGTGGAATCTGGCCGGAACTCAGCGTTACAAGGGTAATGTAGATTTGACAAACTCTGCCCATTCTGCGGGAAGAATGCAACATTCCACCCACCCCCTAGTGTTCATCAGGCAAACCTGGACCTCTCAAAAAGGAACCCAGGGTCCTCCATGTAATGTACCATTGCAGGCACATTGGCACTCAGTTTGCTTTCACAGCACACTTACTGTACAGCTCTTCTACTTAAATTCATTGTACCAATACAGGCACACATACATTCACCACACACATTGAATCTCTGTGCACTCTTCAACACTGAAGCATTTATGCTTTATAGCTGGGTGTACTTCTGTTTTTTTATAAACACACAAACTCAGCATGTGTGCTGCACAACACTTCGCTCTTCATGTATTGTACTTGATGCAAGAACAGACTCAGCACGTGCCTTTCTTGTGCATGCACTGCCCAGCATTACATCTCTTATGTACTGTACCCCAACAGGCATACATGCATTCAGTGTGTGCACTAACCATGCATATACTGTGTATAACTTCTCTATCCCTGTACTGTACCCTTCACAGGCACACATACAGAGGCACTACTCTTTGCTGCACAGCACTTCCACATCTAACTGATGTGGGCCAAGGGTGAGTTAAGCACACAGCAGCGGAACCTCTACATAGGCGAGTAGCCATAGGCCTCGCTCTAGTGGCACCAGGTAAAAAGGAGCTGTTCACTACTAAAGATCACTACACGGTAGGAGTTTTAGGCCTGGCAAAGGGTTATTTTGCTAAGTCAAATTGGCAGTTTGAAACTCCGCATAGACTGCAATGGCAGGCCTGAGACATGTTTGAAAGGGCTACTTAAGTGGGTTCGCACAATAGTGCTGCAGGCCAAATAGAAGCATTTAATTTACAGGCCTGGATACATGTTATGCCTCTTTATCTGGGACTTAAATAAATTAAATGTGCCAGTCGTGTATGGCTCACACTCTGGTGTGAAACTGGAAAAAGGACATGAGAGCATTCTCCCCACACTGCCCAGCCCCTTCTGTGGGAGAGACCCCTGAATCTTCCCAACACTTTGCTTAGCGTACTTAAGGGCTTACATGTGGTTGGGTTCCTAAATTCGTCGTGGGACAAGATTCAGATCCAATATCACTTCAACTTCAACTGACTGGGCACTCTGGATATCGCTGGACTTCGCGTTGGGAACCGAGACTGCAACTGGGAAGACTACTGCTGCTCCTGGTCTCGTCGTCCTGCATGTCTGCTGCATCGTCTGCGCCTGTGCTCCATACAGGTTTTTCATAAGGCCTGTGGAGATCCAAAACACCCAAAGGAATCTCCCTTGGAGTGAAGGAGTCACTCTCCTGCATCTGCAGGCACCGCAACAAAGCTGACCAGTCTGCTGTTCCTCAGCTTCTACGGACTCCAAATAGTTCAGCAACAAAGGTGGTGGTTCTGCAACTCCCTCAAGGCCTGCCCTGTCTTCACAGCAAGTTTGAAGGCAGTATCCCTTGTCGGAAACCGCTGGAGCAGTATTCCTGTGCACCGCGATGACTTGCCATTGCCAAGGCTTTTTAACTGTCTCTCCAGAGATCTTTGGGCTCCAAGAAGCTCTACCCACAATCTCCTGAAGCTAAGATCTTCATCTACACTGAATACTCTTCACCCTTTGGTGAGCTGCTTGAAGTCCTTTTGCGACTCCTGTGCTTCTGACCTGTAGGTCCTCTCGAGGGTCTTCTTTGACACAAGTGGGCTCACCTGCTTGCTAGGGCCTGCTCTGACTTACCTGCTCGTGGTGAGTCACAAGAACCTTGCTGGTCCCGACACTGCACCTTTTTCATTAACTATGTTGCTTGCTGCTGCCAATCCTAGTTGGTGCCTCTTCCGGACACTGACCCCTTGGCTCTAGACATCCGACTTGGGACAGCTCGTGAACTACTTATGGTCTTCCTCAGCATCAACTGGTCCACACAGCTGCAAATTCAAGGGTGCCATCAACTCACCTACATGTCCGACATCGGTGGGCATTCATCTTCCACGCCTCCTGCTTATTCCTGAGTGGCATAGACTCTGTCCCCTCTGCTTGCAGGTATCTCTCATCTTAAATCCGCCTTTGGGTTAGACCGGACGCTTTCACCTTCTTCACCAGCGGCATCTTTTCTGAAATCCTCCATTGTGGTCCCCTGTGGTTTCTAACGTCACTTCGCACCTATGCATTCGGGCTTCCCTGTTGTAGGTATCCTGGTTTCTGGTGTATCCACGGGTGGAGTGACTCTCAAACCTTCCAACTTCCATGGGGTGTTCTTCAGAGTCCACTGAGAAGGGTCCTTCTTTAAAACTGCAACCGAAATTCACTCATTGACTTGAACTGAGCACGTGATTGTGTTCCCACTCGCGCACAACCTCCATGGGGTACCTAGACACTCACCTTGGGTCGTTCCTTGGATCCCCAACTCTTCTACGTCTTCTGGGTCCATTCTTGACTTAAGTCTTGGTTCGCATTCCATTACTTTAGTATATGGTTTGTTCTCCCCCTGGAGACTTCTGAGTATTGGTGCTGCTTACGAGTTCTATTGGCAAAGTATTGTATGTATTGTGTTTATATCTCCAGGAAGGAGATATTGCTTTGTGTTAGTGAGTGTTAATACCAAATACATTTTTTTATAACTCAACTGTGTGGTTCTTTTTTACTTAACCTATACCATCAAATTAAGTACTGGTAAAACAAGCTGCTTTACACTCCTTCTGGAATAAGCCTGAAGGCTGCTCTTCACAGCTAGCGTTTTAGAGAACTTTCCAAGGTTGCCTAAGACCACTAAAATCACCATAAAGGTTGTCTGGATTGGTGCAGGGTGCTCAGTGAGCACCATATACTAAGCCAGCCTCCTACCCTCTCATTCACTAGAGACAGGATGCCAATCCTTGTATTGAAATGATTTTGTTTCAGCATTTGTTGTGAAGTCAAATTTTCTTGTTCAGCCATTAACCCACCACCCAAAGAAACAGAAGCACCCTCCTGTCCTGAGTGAGGACACTGCTTTAGAGGCGTCAGGGATCTGATCATATCTGCCAGATGTTGTGGCACAGTTTACTGGAGTCGCACTAGTCCAATGGCCACTGGAGAGCTGTAGGAGAGTAGTGACTGGTCAGAGTACACGGACACCCGAATACCCGCCCAGATGTCACATAAAGAAAGGTGGGGGCCTGTACCACAGGACGCTCTTCACCAACTACAGCTTGTAACTGGGAATAGCACACAGGCTCCAACAGCACCGGAGAGGGCTCTGGGCCAAGTTATTTCACCTTCAAGGAATGGGATCAAGTATCCCCGTCTCTCTCGGTCTCCGCTGATGTGCTGCAAGCTTCCTTATCTCCCAAGAGAGGAATTTCAATTAACTCCAGACCAGGAGGCCCTGGCCATTACTTAACAGAAAGGTGGGAGGGTCCCTCCTAGCGGAGTTAATGTAGCTAAACACTGATAAGCCCACTGGGCTTCTTCGTGGATTAGGGAAAGGACACGTGGGAGCTGGCATGTTGATCAAAACAGCTCATAATACACACAATGGCTCAACTCACCATCCTTCCCCCCAGTACACCCACTGGCTCTCGAACACATGTTTTGTTTTTGTTTTATATAGCGCGAACTCAACCCAAAAGTATCAGAGCTCTCAACATGAGCACCAGTTGCGTTACAGATGGACATATTTATTTTGTTAGGCATGGGGAGATTAAGTAATTTGCCGAGAATCACAGGATGTTGAGCGTCCTTGCCGAGACTCAAACCTGGGTCCCAAGCTCCGAGGTAGCCCGCTCTAGCCGTTAAGCCACATCCTCTACCCACGTTCCAGGTAGACAAGGGAGACTGCACAGAATTGATTAGAAGGGTGGCTAGTAACCCACCCTTCTTAAAACACAGGGATACCAGACTATAGATTTATTGCTGCCACCACTGTCCGTCTACCACAGCCTGGGTAGAAATGGCAGTAGCCACTCTCTGAAATAGGGGTGCACAATACATGCCCCCCTCAACCTCAGAGCCAAGCTCTAGGGTCCCAATCCATGTAAACAGGTGATTGTCATGCTCACTGAGGTGGGAATAAGAAAACATACAGTAACTTTTAAAGTTAATTGACTGGAGATCAGCATAAAGCAGGGAAAGCCCGCTTTCCAGAGACATGCATTAGACTGCCCATCCCAACATATAGCCACCCCCAGATCAGAATGGCCGGTAATTATTCCCCAGTAGGAGAAGGCCAATCATCTGAATGGGTAAAACGGCAGGAAAGGCCATCTTCATTACCGTGCTGTAAGCCTGCCTTATGTTCCGCAATGAGATCTAGCCCATCAAGAGATATGGATCACCTGATCACCTCCCCCTTCATTGCCATGAGCCCATGAGAGGGGTGTTGGATATGAAAGTTCCATTCCTGCTATGCACTCGTTTCAGGCTATATTAGGTTAGCAGTGTGTGGCTAAATAGACACCATTTGTATTCACGTTATGCAACCCACTGAGTTATCCCTGCAGCGTGCATGCTTTAGTTGGCAAGTGTGATTCCATTTTGTCTTTCGTAATCCCTATTGGGCTGGTTAGGCTGTGTCCGAACTAAGCCTCATTATTCGTATTGCGTGCCTCAGCAGAACATTGTATTTAGTTATTTTCTTTTCTCTTCAAGGCTGCTGCCCAACTTACTAATGAATAGGCCATTCTGCCCTCGCATGCCTATCCAAGTGTGTAGTTCTGCTACCACGTTAGAAGACTCAGACTCAGCATGGTAACCTTGAGCTGCAGATAGCATGTATCAATCTGGCAGGTGGTAGCTCATCCTTCTGTGCCTTCTTTGTTCATGTTCGGCCCTGTTCGGTAACTTTCCACTGTGGGCGTGATTGGGGGGTTCTTGGAGGAATGATCATGCATTGCATGCCGTTGGGGGGCCAGTCCCTCGGCAGACATCTTAGGGTGCAGGTCAGATTGGACTCCTCTGCAGAGTATTGCTAATAAAACCGGTTTGCATTCTCTACTGTCTGACCGACTCTTCATTACTTGGGAAGACATAGCAGGTGGTTGTACATAACCCGGGTGGCCCCTAAGGGCCACTTCCTTCAGGGGCTTGTGATCTGTCTGTACCTCAAACCTTGCCCCAAAAAAGCCTGAATCTTCAAAGGGCCCACACTATGGGAAAACATTATTTTCCACAGCAGACCAGTTCTGCTGCCTGGGGTGTAGTCAGCAGCAAATTAAGGCCACCAGATGCTCCCTTCTCTTTCCTCTGAGCTGGGCAAGAACTGCCCCCACTCTTTGTCTGAAACATCTATGTGCACAATGAAGGTCTGACTGTAAACATGGGCCTTCAACACAGATACATTGAATAGTGCTGCCTTCAATTCATCAAATGCCCTCTGACACTTCAGTATAGACATACACGATCACAAGGAAGAGATACAAGGGAGAGCTTTAGCCTTCTCTGACTCCCCTAACAAACGTTTAGAACTCACTATACAGAGAAGAACTACCCAAACTTTTTAATAACAGGTAACCATGATAGTGGGAAAGACACACACTGTTATCCCTTACTAACAAAACCTAAAGTGTTTATGAAAAGGAAAAAGCAATATTCTTATAATACTGCCCTCACACACTTTGCAGTGTCATGCTGCATCACTGGGCCGCGTCAAACGCCCCCGTGCAGACCAACACAGAGGGCGGAGCGCAATGTTTTTTAGAGATGAAGAAAGTAGTGGTGAGGTCACAGAAAGATGAAAGGTGATAACAAATACAAATAATGACAATAAACAAAGTAAGGAAAAATATTCCCTCAAGAAGGGACCAAAGGTGTGCAGACATATGGAGACTGTATGCAATTGTATTCCTGTCACCTCCTGGCAGAATTTAAAAGTAAACTGTTGGGATTCTTTTGGGGAGGTAAAGACTCCTAAATCCCAGCTGCTTGTACCAACATGTTTCTGCCAACTCAAACGCTCACAAGAGTCGTACTGGCATTCGTCAGGGTGTTGGCCCCTAAGGTTTTTATAGTCTAACCCCTATTTGAGGATTCGTTACCTTCAGACGACAGGCAGCCGCTTGCCGTTTTTAGTACTGTACTCTGAACAGTTTCCAAGAGTGAACAATTTCTGAAAAACTTCAGTATAGACACCTTCCTGGGCTGCTTCTTAGAGGTCAGGACTGTGAATGGGGCAACTGTGGTCCCATAGCTTCCTACAAAGTTCCGATAGCAACCAGTAAGGCCCTTACCTGGGTCTGGGTTGTGGAAATCTCCCAGTTCAACACCGCCTGGACTGTAGCCTCCAGGGGGCGAACCTTCCCATTATCCACCTGAAGTCCAAGATAAACAGAGGAATGCCCAACTTGACACTTGATTGCCTTGAAGGTCAGTTTGGCCCCCTGCATCCTCACCAACACCTGCATCAGATGTCCCATGTGGTCCTCCCAGGAAGTACTGAGCACTGCAATTTCATCCAGGTACACCACATAGACCTCTTCCAGACCTAACAATACATGGTTGACTAGGGGCTAGCAGTAGCATTCTTCAATCCAAAAGGCATAACTTTAACTTGGTAGCGCACTCAGGGGGTTGAAAATGCGGTTTTCTCCTTGGCATCAGGTGTTAAGGCAATCTGCCAGTAACAGCAGGTACATCAAAAGTACCAAGGTACTTTGCGACACCCAACCTATCCACCAGCACATCAGCTCATGAAATAGGATGGGCATCAGTTTTTGTGAGTGTTTAGACCACAATAGTCCACACAGAAATGCAGGCGAGCTGACCCCTGCTTAGGCACAAACACAAATGACTGGCCCAGAGACTATGGGATGTCTCAAAAATACCCAGGTTCAGCATCTTGACCACTTCATTCTTGATGCACTCTTGGACCTGGTCTGACATCCTGTACGTCTTGCTTTTAACAGCCAGGTTGCCCCTTTGTCTAGGCTATGAACATAGACAGGCGTCAGCCCAGGGGTAATTGAAAAGTGATGGCTAAGTCTCGCCAGCAGCTATTTACACTCCACCTGCTGTTCAGGTGTCAGTTCAGAGACAAGCTTAACACCCTCAACTGAATGATCCTTCCCATCACCTTGCAATAAGTCAGGTAGCGGCTTACTGTTCTGTTCCACTTCTTCAGCCATTGCATGCAAAGAAACCATGTAATCCCTTTGAAGACAGCTTCAGCCGATTAACATGGAGTACCCTTTGGGGCTCCTGTGAGTCACCTGTGTCAACTAAATAGATGACATCAGAAATCTTCCTAACAACTTTGTGGGGACCATACCACATGTCCTCCAGAGCCAGGGGACAAATCGGCTTTAGGGAGACACACTTCCAGGTCCAGCATGACCTCTGGTCATACCACTCCATCAGCTCCTGACTGGCTTCAAGATTATTCTTTGCTTTGCTCATGAGCTGGGCCATTACTTTACGAAGGCCCAGGACATATTCCACGACACCACGGGTAGGGAATTTATGGTTGCCCTTTCAGCCTCCTTGACCAAAGTCAGGGGACCTCAGACAGGATGCCCAAAAAGAAGTTCTAAGGGACTGAACCAAACTCCTTTCTGTTGTATCTCGCTATAAGCAAACAACAGGTATGGCAAGAGGAGATCCCACTTCCTCTTGAGGGGATCAGACAGAGTCCCTATCATGCTCTTTAGGTTCTTATTGAAACGCTCCATCAAACCATTGGTCTGGGATTGGTAAGCAGTGGAGAAGTGGTAAGTTACACCTACCTCTTCCCACATGGCCTTCATGTAAGAGGAGATGAAGTTTTTTCTATGAGTAACCACCGTCTGCGGGAATCCAACCCTGGAAAAGATCCCTAGCTACCACTTTGGCAGCAGTTTTCTTTAAAGCCATCACCTCAGGGTACCTGGGCACTGAAACACTTTTTAACAGATCTAAACCGTACTCAAGCCTGCACACAGCCAACTCACTCGAAAGGGGCAACCTTAGACTGGGTAATTTTGAGAAGCAAGGATATTACAGTCCACTCAATTGTTCCTTGCGATTGGTCAGATCACCATGCCATAACCTTCCTGATACCCTCCATAAAAAAGAACAAGACCACGCAACCTGTCAAACTTAAAAAGTGGACTCGGGACACCAAAGACACTAATATTGAGCTACTAGTAGCAAGATGTGAGAAGGATTTAAATCCGCCGAACTTGCTGAATGTTAACAAACTCACTGAGCAATACACTAAGCCAATGACGAATATAGTCAACTCCAACATGCCACTAAAACTGAAACGAATATCAGAGAAAGATAAAAATCTATGGTTTAATGACATACTGAATGAAGATAGGTGGAAACTGAGACTTGCAAAAAAGAAAATGGAGACAGCACCCATAATCTCCCCAGCTTAAACTCTCAGAAAAATCAGAAACGAGTACAACAAAAGGGTACTCAACTCCAAAAAGGAATTTTTTTAGATCGGAACTGGACAACGCCAAAAACAGACCACGGAAACTATTCGAGATGTTAAAGCAACAATCCAATAAGTTGGCCAAATCTGCCCAAGAAACTACTAAAACTCAACTGAGCTTCGAGGAATTCTCAACACTCTTCACTGCCAAGACCAACACGCTAGAAAGAGAGCTCAGGATGGCAGCCGACAACCTCTCCAGCCAACTACCACCACAGAACAATGATACCACGACAAACGATCATGATAGATTGAAAAACAATGCACAATGGGCAACCTTCTGGTCAATACCATTGCCAAAACTCTTTCGGATATCAAACCCAATAATCACTACAATTACCCCCTCCCCCCTAAATGCCTAAAAAGAATCAACCATATTGTCGTCCCAATATGGACAAAAATAATAAATGCCTCACTATCTCAATGGATCCTACCAGAGTGCCTAAAAACAGGTCAAGTCCTCCCCATCATCAAAAAACCTACAGCGGACCCGGAAGAGCAAAACAACCTTTGCCCAGTAACCAATATTCCATTACTTGCCAAACTAATTGAGAAATGTGTGCAAAATCAACTGAGCAATCACATCGCTAATTTCAAGCTGCTGGACGACTGCCAATTGGGATTCAGACCAGGCCACAGTACGGAAACAGCAATCTTACATATAGTGGATGATGCACTACAGGCCCTAGATCACAATCAAAGATGCCTACTAGTCCTCCTTGACCTGTCCTCTGATTTTGACACAGTAAATCATGAAAAATTGCTAGTCAGGCTTCAAGACAGGATGGGACTATCTGGAAATGTTCTGAAATGGTTTGAATCCTTCCTTCAGAACATAACACAAAGATTCGTGGTCAACCAGACGCTATCCCCATCATGCCCAAATTCGATTGGAGTCACTCAAGGATCAACACTATATCCGTCACTATTCAACCTTTATGTCGATCCCCTTACAGAAATTCTCTGAGATACAAACTTATCCTATCACATGTACGCAGATGACATTCAGATCTACATCAAAATCTCGTCACTGGAAGACATCACGATAATGAATGAGGCCTTAAAATTGTCATTACACTGGTTAACTACAATCATCTGAAAGTAAATGCACAAAAAACTAAATTCCTATATCACCACCAAACAACCCCACAGAAGTGAAGGAATGGACCAAACTGATCACAGCGCTAAACTGCGCCCCTACTCTAGTTGACTCAACTAAATCACTGGTTATCACACTTGACAAGAACCTAGACATGAAAGCCCACATCAAATCAATGGCAAAAAGTACCCGGTTTCACCTGAACTATATTAGAAAAGTGAAACCACTCATTTCTACGGTGGACCTCAAATTGGCAGTTCAGTCCTTAGTTATTTCAAGGATTGGATATGGATGTACAAATCTAGCAGGTCTATCAAAAATTTCTACAGCACCACTAAAAGCATGTCTAAATGGGGCCGCAAGACTCATTACTGGATCTAGAAAATACGACCATATCTCCCCACACCTGAAAGCATTAAACTGGTTAACATACGAAGCCAGAAATCAACTTAAACTGGCATGTACTACCCACAAAGCACTCCACTACAAAACACAAAGGTACTTAGCTCAGAAAATTGAGCTATCAGGGGGAAGCAGACCAGCCAGGAGTGCCAGACAGCTGTTGCTGAAACTACCCATCTTTCGGAAGAAGGAACGTATGACAGCTTTCTCCGGAGCAGCCCCCAGAATCTGGAATTCACTCCCTCCAGTCATTAGAAAAATTCCAAACACAGCAACATTCAAGAGGGAAGCGAAGGTCTTCCTAATGAGCAAGTTCCTTCCTTAGGCAAGACTGCTCATCATCGGCATCGTGAAAAATACCCAAACGTCGATCAGGAATTGTTTCTGCTGTAGAACTCACGGAAAAGCACATCGGAACCATTTGTATAGGAATACTGTTACACCTTGTTCATTAAACAGTTCCTAAAATTGTTTATGCTGAAACGGCTAAGAAAGACATGTACCGGAATATTATATATATTAATGCACCTCATGTAACTGTGAAGCGCTCCGATACCCAAGGGTCACGTTCGCGCTATATAAAACACTATAAATAAAAATATCTGGCGGCATGGTCCACCACAACAAGAATGTAATTGTTGCCTGAGGAGCATGGAGGGTCCAACGAATCAATTATATCAATCCCCACCCTCTCGAATGGTACCCCCACAAAAGGTAGAGGCACCAAGGGTGCCTTCGTCTGGCCACAACACTTGTCACTGGACTGACATACCAGACAGGTATGGCAAAGCTTCTCCACATCCTGACCAACTCTAAGTCAGTAAAACAGACGTGATAATCTGCCCTTTGTCTTTTTAATGCCAAAGTGACCAGATAAGGGTACTTCATGTGCTAGATGCAACAGGAAATTCCTCTGCACATGAGGAACCACCAGACGTTTGCTAGCTTCTGGCTCTGGGTAATTGAGATCATTATAAAGGAGTCCATCTTCTTAAGCCACCCCGTGCTTTCGGACTACTGCAGTAGAAACCTGGTTTCTGAGAAGTCTTCCGGGGACCAACAAGTGTAGGACACTCAGCCTGTGCCTTTAAAAACTCCACAGGGGGATAGTCCTCTTGCCACCAGCAGCTCTCCTGCAGCTTTGGCAAGGACCCAGCCTCTGACACCATATCCTCCTCAGGATGCTGACCCTCCTCTCCAAATGGAGCTGGAGGTGCAGACTACGGGAAAGGTGCCAGAATCTGTCCTTAGCTCTTGTTTCAGTCTATTCCTCTAGTGTCTTCTAGAGTGGCCCCCACCTCACTAAGAAGTGGTTTTACCATCTGTGCCCTATTGAGCACAGCTGATGAAAATGAGGCCATACAGGCCTCAGGTCCTGGTACTAACCCAGGTTGAACAAGTCATTAAGAAAAGTCTAACTATATATTGGCTGCTTCAAACATGGTCATGCTTGGTATCAAAGTACCAACAAGGACTGGCCAACCAATAAATGATCAGTTTGAGTCCAAAAAGAAAGCCATTTGGTATTTTAAAAGAACCCTCACCCACCAACCTAGTTGGTGGCATGCTTCATCATTGGGTTCCCACCCAAGGCACCGAGTGCAACTTGGGTGTGCTACGACGCCTGAACTACGAGGTTTGGGTTTAGCTCATGTATCCAAAAATGTTGGCACTGCTGTAGTTCAGACGTCGTAGCACACCCAAGGTGCACTTGGCACCTTGGGTGGGAACCCAATGATGAAGCATGCCACCAACTAGGCCTCTGGGCCTGCCCCCACTCTCCTGCACTTGAGTCCCTTGGACTTTGCTGGTTCCAAAGATTGCATCTTGTCATTCACACCAGTTGCAGCTATTAAGGCTTATTGGCACTCCAGTCAGACATCGAGCACATAGACACCGACGCGGGACAGCTTGTGTACAGCTCCTGGTCTTGCTCAGCATTGCCTGGCCCCCACTGCTGCAGCAAGGTCCTCATCAACTCTCCTGAGCTCCATGCCAAGGGTGGGCATTGTGCTTCCCTGCCTCCTGGTCACCTCAGAGTGAAAAATACTTTGTCCCCTCTGCTTGCAGGTTCACCTCTCCAAGAATCCACCCTTGGATACCACCTTCAGAGTCTTCTCCAGAGGCCTTTCTTCCCAAGTCTTCCATTTTCGTCTACTGGAGGTTCCAACACCACTCCATCCCTCTGCACCTGGCTACCCTGGAGCTGATAACCTGGTTTCTGGGGCATCCACAGGTGGGGTGGCTCTACAACGTTCTGTCCTCCAAAGGGTTTCTTTGGAAAGGGTCCATGTTTTTTTTTTTTTTTTTTTTTTTAAAGAGTTTTATATAGCCCAAACTTGACCCGAATCGGGTATCAGAGCGCTTTACATAGCACCAGTCGCGTTACATTAGGACACATTCATTTTTGTTAGGCACAGGGAGATTAAGTGGTTTGCCCAGAATCACAGGATGTTCAGCGTCATTGCCGAGACTCAAACCCAGTTCCCCAGATTTGAGGTTGACCGCCCTAACCGTTAAGCCAACTCCTCTCTACCAAATCACGACTTCTCCATTGACTTCCATTGGGCACATGGCTGCGTTTTCACTCTGCACACACCCTCCAAGGGGTTCCTTGTTACTTAACTTGGGTGGTTCCAGCTTCACCCAGCTCCTCTGACTCCTTTGGTACAAGTCCCATTCTTCCTTGCAGTTCACATTCCACTTCTTTAGAATATGGTTTGACCTCCCCCTCTAGGCCAGTGTATATTAGTGCCACTTACCTGATTCTTTGAAGTATTTTAATGTGTATTGTTGATATCTCCGGCTAGCGATATGCCAAAGTGATAGTGATTATGCTGTGTAAAAAATAGCCCTATTTTCCATAAACACTGTGTGGTTCTTTTTCATCTAATCTACACTATTGATTACATGTGGTGAACCAAGCTGCTTACACTTCTTCAAGATAAGCCTGAAGGCTGCTCCCCACTGCTACCACTGAGAGCCTAAGGTTATCAAAGACCACTAAAATAACCATAAGTGCTGAATGGTTTAGTACAAGGTCCATCACTATTTTTCGTGTGCACCACATACTAAGCCAGTCTCCTACATTCGTGTGCAGCGGTTGGGATTAAATCTTGCACTGTTTTACCACTTAATCAAGTGAAGGTTACATGAGAAACCATTACTAGCTAGGCACATATAAATACTGTATCAAGTAAGTTCTACTAAACATCTTGGATTGGTTATCAAGGGTCTTAGCACAATCCTTTCTACAATCTATGGAAGTTTAGAATCGCTAGGGAAGGTAGCTGCAGTACACCACACTACACTACACCACACCTAGTACCATGTCTCAGGTGGGTGAGTCCAGTGGGGCTCAGGCCTCTAGATTAATTGGTCTTAGGTTCCAGGAACTTAGGACCCTGTGTGCCTCTAGGAAACTGAAGGCTGGTAGCAACCCTACCAAATAGCCTCACTTAGAGATGCTACTGCGGGATGACCTCCAAAATCCTGCGGGCAGGATAACTTAGGTATGGGTGGCGATGCTCCAGAGGAGGAATCAGGGATGTTCAACCCCCTTGACCCCACTTCTGAACACGACCATTTTAGGCATCTCATCTGGTTTGTTCCGATTTCACTTCATCTTATCTTGGTCTAACCTCTTTTTTGGCAAATCACTTTCACCTGCCTTGTGCCTGATCCCCTCTCACATCAATCTTGTACCTTGTTTGGCTCTCATCCACATCGAACCTTGATCCCTTCGCCCATCCTTTTCTGATCTCATTTCACCCGCTCATCTTACTTGTGCCTCGCAACTCGCTCATCCCCCTTATGCTTCATGGCACTCTCAGAGTATAGTGCACAACAGACTGCTCCATCCTTGGTCTTTTATGATGTTCCTCTGTCGTTTAAGTAATGATTGCTGCCCTCATCTGCTTCATGATTTACTCAATTTTTTCATCTGACGCTGTTGTTGCGTCTGGTTGGGGACTCCAAGTCCCAGGAATCCTTGCTCTCCCAGGAGGGAGGAGAGTCCAAGCCCCACGCGCTACATAAAGCGCAACGAACATCCGCGGCATGGGACACGCCCGGGCAAAGCCCGGGCCAAGGGTGGGCCCGTCCTTGCCCGTCATTCCCAGGAAGACGCAGGGCGGGGACACCCCCTTTGGTTTCGATTTTTTACACAAATCAAGGGTAAGACTTTGTTTGTTGCATTTTGGCCCTACAGCCCGTCCAGTAATAAACTTTGTGTATTCGCCACTAACTGGTCATCTTGTAGCGGAGCTCAAGGAAGCTTTCCTGGGAAGAATATATGCTCCGATGAACAAGGCAGTGCCTTAAATTACCTCACCGCATGGGAAGAGTTTTGATTACCTTTTTTACATTGTAGGGGACTCGGCCGTCTTCGGCGCCCCCTATGCCAAGTCAATTTTGATTGCTGTATGACTGTGTCTACCTGATCCCATTTACAGCGGTTCTAAGATACCTGCATGTATATGGGTTCAATCAACCTTTCCGGACTATTCATTAATCACACTGCTTATAAGCTCTCCTGATTGTCTGTTGGATTGTTGGATTTGTGTATTGGGTGGTTTCATTGTGGTTCCCCTATGGTTGAACCATGGGGAAACTCACTTGTGTTGCTAAACAGTCTCGTACCAAAGTAAACCTTTCCTCCCCACCCCTCCCATCTTCCATTGATAGAATGCTACAGAGGGATATAGGTGCTGTCACAACAGAAATAGAATTCACTGAAAGACGTCTGTCAATAACCCCAGCTCTCTCTCCCGCTGACAGCATCGCCTACTCCCAAAATTACTTCCATAGTCCCCTTATCCATGGAGAATGTGCCCCCCACCCTCCCCACAACAAGAAGATGCGCCAACTGTAACCCGATAGGGGGACGTTGTTTTAGGCACTCGCAAGAATAGGAAGCGAAAGCAAGCAAGTGGGGGGGAACCCAAAAGTAAAAAAGCCAAAGGGGGGCCTGATGTAAGAGCGGAACTCACAGACAACCAAAATGTAACTGTAGAATGCATTGTTAATACCCGTACAGACCCGAATTACCCACTCTGGGCTCAGAGCCTAGTAGCAGACCTGCTGATCCAACTCAGAATTATTGTGAAGGAAGAAGTTGCCCCCTAGTTGATCGTATACACAGTGACAACCATGGGGGATTCAAGGAAACACACTCTTTCACTAACACAATAAAAACTGTATTGAGGGGGGAGTGTCTTCAGCTGCCAGGAAGACCTTGCAAGCCGGATACCCCCAGACAACCCAGTGACACCTAGGATCCAAGACCCCTCTAGTCACACAAACACTAGCTGTGGTGACAATAGCACCCTCCAGAGTCCTGGTGCCCAGCAGGGGCAAGATCATACCACGCATCTAGTCACTAGGAAATCCCACTGTGAGACTGGGAACTATGTTACAGGAGACAATGGTCCTAGACCTTTCTTTTAAACAATTACTTTCTTCCAGACAATAGTCATTTAATTAAATCTTTGAGCATGTGAAACGTCGGCTCGTGGTAAACAAAGTTCCGTAAACAGTTAAATTATGATGTGCATCAACCAATAGATTTCAAAACAGCATGCATATATTTAATCATAAATTCAATAAACTAACAGTCGATATTCTACTATATCTTAAAAGAAAGAAAGAAGAAAAGGTTGCTCCAAGCGAACGTGCAAAAAAAGGGGGTGCTCAATTTAGAGAAAAAGATACGGTAAGGAAAGAGAAAGAGTTACCAGCGGAAGTCATGAAACTATGATTGGAAAAATTCAAGACGGATTGATAACAAAATATCAATCTATATAGGCCTAGCCAGGGATAATCCATTGTACAAAAATTCTCTGTTCAACATATTTCATTCAATATTTAAGAGATGTATCATCATTTGCACGGTGGAAAGGGTGGGTTTGTGGTCCAGGCCTTAAGGGGGTGGGCGTCAACGTTTTGACCAGACTTTGGGTACAGAGGGAATTTGGGGCCTCGGCGATTCAAATGCCTCACTTTCAATCGCCCGAGTGAGGAGTTGTAAAGAAAACTCAAGTTGCTGAATTGAATGCTTTGCGCCGATTAAATCGGTCTACGCTGCCCTACAATTACGGGTGAGGACTCATGCTCCCTTGAAGATTATGGATTATTAAAAAGCCATACCCTTTCACACCGCAAACCCCAGTGGGTGGTTATTACGGGAGGTACGCACACCGTGAACAGGTTGCTTATCCCTGTCCTGAAGAAGACCCACCGGCCGAGTCCCCAAATTCCCTCTGTGCCCAAAGTCGGGTTGAAACGCCGACATCCACCCCCTACAGGCCAGGACCACAAGCCGCCCCCCCCCCCCCTTTTCACCTTGCAAATGGTGATACATCTCTTAAATACTGAACAAAAATTTTCAATCATCGTTTCATGACTGCAGCTGGGAACTCTTTCCCTTTCCTTACCTTATCTTAGCTTATTCTCAAAATTGAGCACCCCCTTTTTTTTTGCTTGGATTAACGTTTTCTTCTTTCCATCTTTTGAGATTTAGTAGAATATCGACTGTTAGTTTATTGAATGTATGATTAAATACATGCTGGTTTGAAATCTATTGGTTGTTGCACATCATAATTTAACTGTTTATGGAACTTTGTTTACCACAAGCTGACGTTACGCATGCTCAAAGATTTAATTAAATGACTATTGTTTGGAAGAAATTAATTGTCAGGTCCAAAGACCATTATTGGGTTACCCAATTGTTATAATGGGAACGATGTTACAACCCACACTATGCGGAGTATACATCAAAGTAATAACATCTCAATAGGGCCTAGAGTAAGTAGAGAAGGGTTTGGGGGGGGGGGGGGAGAAGAGTGCCCAGTGGGCAGGACAGAAGTAATGACCAAGCCAATTATAAACCTACCTCCAGCCTCATCCCCCTACGTGATCATTCTGGCAGGGGTACCAAAACTCAATAATAGCCAGAGGGAGTCACAACTGGACCTTCGGAACAAAAGCCTGTTTTGACTGGCAAGGCATAGACAATTCCCCTACGAAAGGGCAGGGGAAATGTTAATGGTCCGGAGAGTTGCTTGGGTGGGAACCAGCAAAAAAGCAATCCATGGGGACTGTGCGATCATCAATTTCAAAAATCCCCAGACTGTATGTAGGCTACCAACCCAGAAACCTAGCCCCTTAGAGTCCCACACTGAGGTGAGAGCCCTTCCGCTGGACTACTTCTATTCCCACTGCTACAATCCAGGTAGGGCCAAGATCACCTTAGATCTTGGTAGGCGGCCTATAGAACATCAGAACATTGGCACAGGTATCCTTCCACCAGATATTTACTCTATAACCTACCTGTAACAAACAGATATGGGGTTCTGGAAGAAGTGGATTGACAAGCAGTGATAATGGGAACAGGCCAGGGAAAGAGTACCCCGAGGCCCCCTGGAGGACCAGTGGAGCCTGGTCATGGTCAATCAAGTCAGCCCACTTATTCTGGGACAGGGCTAAAACCAAAGGACCGGGCTGTAACAATTCCACAGGTGGCCAAGCGGCCAGTAGGGCCACGAGATTTCCCCAGACCCATAGCTCCCATACCTCCAGTTCTTCCCAATATCAACATCTGCAGGGCAAATCAACCCATTACAACATCTGTCAGCCCCACCTCAATTCTACCAGATGACAACTACACCCTTGACGCTCACTCCCTTGATGCCCCAAATGATACGCCCTACACAGGGAAGGTCCTGGAACGTTGCTGGCCTCAAAAGCAAACTGTCTTGCAACGAATGGGGGCTTTTTGTGGACCAACATGATATCTGCACGTTCCAGGAAACATGGGCATGGGATGACTTTACAAGGGTGGGGTTCGCGTCATTCAACATCTCAGCTACCACAAGAGATAGGGGTAGACCGTCTGGGGGTTTATGTATTTGGGTGGCTCACACTTGGGCTACAAAGCTAGACAGCTGAACTCTTCGTCCAGCGATATTCAATGTGTAACACTCAGTTTCCCAACTAAGCTGAAGCTTGCTCTCATTAACATCTATTCCCGACCTTTAAGTCTGAGCAGGGAATCCCCAACCCTTGATCTACTGAATTATTTTATTCCTAGTGTTACCCCAGATATGAGGTTGATCGTTGGGGCCGATTTTAACTGCCAATTTGAGCCCCTTCCCCACATTACTGATACAATCTCCAATGAGGAGGATTCCCAATGGTCAATCCCTGATCCACAAATTCCACGAATCAAGGCCTGGTCCCCACTGGCTCTCCAAATCAATGCAATCACACTGATCTATTCTCTGAGAACATGTAATGGTCGCACAATATCAGACACACCAGGGAACCCAACATTTAATAGAATTGGCCATGCTACTCACCTGGATTACATCTTAGTGGAGACTAGAACAGGGCCCAGGGTTCTTGATCTCGCCGTTGTGCAACGGCATGATAGCGACCACAACGCCCTGGCTTTAGTATTGAAGGTGCCGGACTTGGGTATTGTCCCAGACAGCAGTCCCCCCCCGATAATAGACTAATACTCTCCAACAATAGGAGGAGAATAAATGGGGGGTAATAAAGCAATCACCTGATAAGTTGAGTGCACTTTATGCAGTTGTAGTCCCAGTCCTCCTAGAAATCAGTGGTGATGCTGCTGTTGAGGGCAACCCAGCTCCTATCAAAGCTGCAGAATTACACGCAGGCCTTGCAGACAAACTGGCTGATATTTTACCCAAAAAGGCACTCCAAGGTTAAAAAATGGGTCACTCAATCACGGTTCAATGGTAATTGCCTAAAGGCGAAACGGGTCTTGTTAGCAGCCATTAAAGCCAAAGACAAGTTATTAACTAAATGCAAGCGGGTGTTGTACAAAGAGGCCATCTGTCTAGCAAAGCAGTCCTGGGAACTAAACAAATGGGACGACAAAATCTGCCCTACTGAATAAAGACATGAAGGAATTCTGGGCTATAGTCAGAACAGGCAGTAGGGAAGGCAATTCAGCTACAGAGCCGAAGATAGCAGCAGAGAAGTGTGTAGACCATTTCCAGGCCCTATATACTACGAAGGTAGCACCCGGCTTCCACAATGACATACTCACAGATCCCCCAAGGATCACTCTTGCAGACGCCGGTCCGGCAGATTCGACAATTACTACCCCACCAAGGACCATCCACAAAGAAGTTGATGGGATCACCCCTCTTGAAGTCTCAAATGCAATAAAGAAACTTCCCGCCAGCAAAGCACCGGGATTAGATAAGCTCCCAGGGAATCTTTTTCGGGCAGAACCAACAATATGGTGCCCTTACCTGTGGGTATTATTCAATGCCATAATAAAAGGTGTGCTGATTCCTGAAACCTGGGCGGGGTAGAAATTGTCCCAGGTTTTAAAAGGCGCTCTCCACTTCTACCTGCAAACTACAGAACGATCAGTTTGATCGATGTCACGCAAAAACTGTTTGCACAGGTACTCCTTGACCGCCTCCAGGGGTGGATGGAAGTTAATGAAATTTTAAGCCCATGGCAAGCCGGATTCAGGAAGAACATTTCCACGGTCGACCTAAATATATAGACATCAACTTATATTTTGGAAAACGGTGAGAATGGAGGGTGGCAGCCTCTACCTAATTTTGCCCAAGTAAGATGTAGGAAAGGAGAAGAATTAACTTCATGATTCCCATTTGACAAAGGAGTGAGGCAGGGGTGCGTGCTCACATCTACCATGTTCTGCCTCTTTGTCAACGCATTGATTCCTCAACTTATTGAGGATAAGGATAATGACGCCCCAAAGCTAGCAAACTCAAAGGTCCC
The DNA here is from genome assembly GCF_964204655.1 of Triturus cristatus. NCBI lineage: Eukaryota > Metazoa > Chordata > Amphibia > Caudata > Salamandridae > Triturus > Triturus cristatus. The sequence goes on along the minus strand of NC_140585.1, from coordinate 1,196,465,531 downwards.
GGAATTGATGTTTGCGGATGACAGCCTCTTAATGTCAAAGTCGCCGATGGGAATACAGAGGGTCCTGGGCAGCTTTGTCATCTTTTGTATCAACAGGGGACTGGAGCTAAATACCATGAAGACCAAGTTTATGGTCTTCAACCCAGCCAAGACATCACGCCCAAATCCTCGTCTAAATGACATTGTGCTGGAAAGCGAATCGGTATTTGACTATTTGGGTGTCACCATGACAGAAAATATGGAGTAGGGGCCACAAATCGCCAAAGCCAAGCTTAAGTTAGCCCAGACTACTGGAGGAATTGCAAAATTACTTAGAGAGTCCTCCTCTAAACCAGCTGGGCCCATAGCAGAGATCTATAAGGCGCAAGCCAGGGGTGCAACAATGTGGGGGCCGAACTTTGGGGTCATTGTTCCTGTAGTCATGTGAGTAAAGTAGAGAACAGCTTCCTGAGACAGATTTTGGGTCTCCCTTCTAGCACCCCCTTAATCCCCCTGCGGCTAGACTTGGGTATTAGACCAATTGGAGATGAGATTGGTCTAAGACCCTTAACCTTCTGGCGCGGATTGTGGGTGACCCGGAATTGGCAGAATATCGGTCAGAAACAAGAGTTACTGGGTTTCCCGGGGGCAGAAAAAAATCCTTGGTTTGCACATATAATGAGAGAGTGCAGTAGGCTAGGTAAACCAAGTCTCTGGAGTAATTCAGAGGAAGCATGCTTTGCTATCTCACGCGCCAAACTGGTAAAAATTTAGCAAATACACAAACTGGCAGCCATCCATGGGAACCCGGCTTCAGGTCATCTGACAGCCGAATTCCTGATAATAAAAGAAGAGTACAAATTTGAGTCCTTCTCGAATGTCATTCTACCTTTTTCAGCAAGAAAACTATATGTCCAGTTTAGATTTGGTACCCTTCCACTCCGTGTCTTTACCTGTAAATGGTCTAAAACTGCCTCATGAGGGTGCCCAGCCTGTAACTATCAGGAGGAGTCAGAGCTCCATGTTTTATTTTTTTGTCCAGGCTATAAACCTGCAAGACAGCGCTGGCTCATACAGTTGTGCAGGAACCTAGGGTTTGTGCATTGCCAGGAGGCATGTAGAGTTTTGAAGTTTGGCACCTCTAAGCCCATTGTATTGGCTGTCTCTCGATTTCTAAATTCAATGTGGCGCAGGCGCTGGATTTTCTTAAAAATAGTTACACCTGATGCAAATGCATAAACTTTTTACTTCACAGTTTAACCCCAACAAAAAAAAAACCTTACCTTTCTACAGTTTTAAATCTCAATTATGTAGATAAAATATGTTTTAACTCTCACTGTATGTGTAATTTGTTATCCACAATGCCATTAGTAGTGATTTAATTGGATGCATTAATTTTATTACTTTTGTTAAACAGGCCATGGTCCTTTGAAACCAATTAGAGTCACTGGACTCATGTGTTTTCCTTCTTCTGTAATTTTTTTCCTCTTGTCCCTTCTTTATCTACACATTTGCCCTTTGTTGAGGTTATTGGCCTTGCTCATATGTTATTGCAGATTGTCATCTTGGCACATAAAGATGATGCACATGCACTTTTGTATGTTGGATGGATTCCTTTTTTATTAATTTTATCATGTGAAGATATCTATTGTATTGTACACATACTTTTATGGTCTTAATGACTGAAATAAAGGTTTTTGAACGGAACTGACGTGCCTAACTCCCTTCGCAAATCCAGACAATGTCTCTGTTCAATACTTCTTCCACTTTCTACCTTGATTCTCTCTCTCATCCATTCTAAGGTTTGATCTGCTTTCTCACCTGGCTTTGACATTGGTCCTTAATTTCTTATGGCTGGTCTCTATCTTCTTTTACAGTGTTTCACTTCCCTCTCTCATTCTGCTTGCACCTTATTTCATTCTGTTGTCTATGTTTAGCTGTGCCCCCTTCTCTTAGTCTTCATCTCTATCAATCCTCCTTATTTGTGCCACATGCCCCCCTCTAATCTGACATAGGCCTTGGTTTCATATCTCATCTAGCACATGATTTGCTCCATTCTCTCATCTGGCTCTCGGCTCTGGCCACCACCAAGCTTTTTGCGCTGATTCAGTCTTCACTCTGTTCTGACTTATGCTTTACTGTTTCTCTCTTATCCATCTCGACCACCCTATTGTCTTGCCAGTCTTCTTTCGTTTGCCTGTTCCTTCCCTTATCCTTCAAGAGCCTTTTTTCAAGTGTTGTACAAGGCTTCCCTCTCATTCTGCAAACATCTTGTGGTCTGTGACACTTTCACATCAGTCATATCTAATTTCTTCGCTACTTTGACCACCCTAACATCTATTCTAGCTACAAAAGTTACACTAACCCTTACACTAAATGTAATCAAATGCGTAACCCAAAACCATGCCTAGTAGTAACCACTACCATGATTTGAATATATTTAAAGAACAAGCATTGGCATAGCCAATAGGTCTCGCCTTTGGGACATTATAAGTGTTTAGCCATGCAACTGTTGATGTTGTTGAACCAAGGATATTGTGCTGGATAACCAAACACTTATAAGGTCCCAAAGGCGAGACCTATTGGCTATGCCAATGCTTGTTGGTTTTGCCTCCGCAGCACCTCTGCTGTGCTTGGGAAATTTCTTGTAAATAAAAAAACCTACAAAGGGCTTAGAGCTAGCTCATTACTTACCATTTAGCGGTTTCTCACTGTTCAGGCATCCTAGTTTCACTTTCTCTTCCGGTCAGGCTGTTCAGTCCATGGAGTATGGATGAAGTATGGCATCCTGCCTCTGGCCAGTATCCCACCACTGCCCGCTCGCTTTTGGAAGTACTTATTTTTTTATGTTTCTTGGATGCACTCCATAAGAGTGCATGTTTTTCCCTCCTCCCACTGTACATAGTGTTGCTTGTTTTCTACCGCCCTCTGTTGATGTTAACCCCATCTGCCTAAGAGAAGGCCGGGTACTCTCTTAGTTGAGGTAAAAAAAATATTTTTAAAAAGTTGGTCAAAATCGCACGGTCCTTCGTAGTTACTTAAAGCAACCCTTTGATCGACAACAAGCGTGAGCCTAGGGCTACTTTGACCTCTCTGGCTTAAAGGTCACAGATAATTCCATGAAAAGAACATGTCCAATCGATTATGGAAGACAAGGGGGCAAACGGTATGGAGAAATCGTCAAATTTTTCAGAACAGGCAGTTCTGAAAATTCAGTTCTCTTGCTAGTGTGTAGATAGAATGACCTTGGTTCAGAAGTATGACCATACCTGCATTAATTATTTTTTCTCCCTAATTGGCCCCAGCGAGAAAGTTCTTTGCTTCTGAATTAGATTGGACCTCTTCATGTAGATTTGCTTAGTTTGTGTAGTGTTGCCATGCAAGCATGATCGCTCCAACAGTTAAGCACATGCTGCTGACACCTATTGTATCTTAAAGGTCACATGTTCGAAATTCAGCTGTTGACTGCCTTTTATCCTTCAGAGGTTGATACAATAACTAGCAGTACAGTCTAGAATCTTCTGTAATGCCAATGCTGTTCAATAAAAATTATGCTGTTGGGCACTATTAGTATTATAGGTTTAATTAATTTCTATGGTCTTTGGGGGGGGGGGGGCGCTAGAGAGCCCACAGGAAGATGGCAACACTGTAGTGCAGCTTCACCAGCCGTGAGCTCAATATCCGCAAAGAATCCTGTAATCTGGCGACCTTACTAGACAAATTGTATAGAAAACAGCTGCTGAGAGGTAGTACGACTGCTGGTTAGAGAAAGTTTGAGCAAAAAGGAAACTACAGCTATAAAACTGCAGAGACTGAGATAACAAGCTGAAGGGCACACATGACAAAAAAACAAGGAGGCCGGGGCGAATGACTGAGGCCCTGCAAGCGGGGGTGAGGGGCGGGTGCATGCACCGGTGCCCTGCAGCTGGAATATAGCCTGCGGAGGTGGGTCTGGTGATCGGCCAATCTTGTGGGGCACTAGACGTCACGCCCCGAGAGGCTGTCTGCCCTGACGGCTGGAGTTGATGAACAGCGTGACAGATGGCGCGGCCTGAGGCACGCACTACACTATAGGAGCAAGTTGGTGGCATGTGCTGCCATGGAGAAACTGCCACAGAAGCTCTACGAGAGCAGCGGCGGTGCAGCTTTGCTGTGTTTGCGGGGCCTCGGATGGGCACCGGAGCTGGCCTTGACGGAACCAGGGAGTGGAGACAAGCACTTAAGAGCACTTGTGGGCAGTAGAAGCTACGAAGAAATGTGGGGAGTGCGGGCGCTATAAGGGAGTAGGTCTGCGGGGCACGCCGCGCTGCTCGGTCTGGGAGAAAGACTCTGCGCCCACACAGAGCCATGCAAAATAAAGCTTGCGTCACTGCGGGCCGGTCCGGACTGCCCCCATGGGGAGACCCTGGGTGCCTAACGTGGCACGCAATCCCAGTCTTGAAGCCCTTCGACTGATGTAGTCAATGCAAATCGAGAGGGCCGAGGGGGCAGTGGTCGAAGTGGGGGAAAAAAAGTAGGGGAACTGTGGGCGGAGACTCAGGGGGCGGGAATAACCCAAGGATTGGATTAGTGGGCGGAGTCGGAGGTGTGGCTAGAAATAGCAAAACATACCAATTTTTGAACGTTTGGCATTTCACTGACCAGTTACAGCTTATAACGTTATTTAATTCAAAGAATCAATAAACATGTTTATTTGAGGTTTAATATATAAGTTGTTTATATTTAATTCATTTACAATGTGGGACATGTTTCCAATCACAGAATATTCCAAATACGCTTATAAGTGGAATCATAAGCCATTTGTCTCCGAGCCATGCAGTTTCTTTTATCTGCACTTCTCCTCCCTTTTTCTAACCATTTCTGAACATAAAATTCAGGTTTAAATTCTATGACAGGTGGCCCCACGATATTTATGAACATTGTAGAAGACAGACGATTGATTGATATTCTGTTCCGCAGTGGTGTGAGCACATCATTCATTACACTAAAGCCCCGTTCACATTCAGCAGTGGAGGTGCAAAAGGTGTCTATAATGTGCACTAATGGTTTCAGGCTTTCAGAGATGCAATTTTTATTTTGTTTGTACTCTCTGAAACCAAGGATGTACTGCCTGGTATCAAATACATGCAACCTGCTTCAAATGTTTTGTAATTCTCCCTCACCGTATAAGATGTCCACTGGATCTGGCCAATAAACTGGTTGTAGGAGTTTCATTCTATGTACTAACTCTTTGTATTCTATTTCATCATTGTTTGTGGTTGTGCATCTAGAAACATTTGATGCATTAGACATTGTCATCCTTTTTCGCAGGTTATTTGCTAAGCTCCTAAAGAACTGTGCCCTATTGATGCTAACACAGCCTTTGTTCTGTTGCAGTCCTACACCAGCAAACTGCATCCGTTCAGCAGCATCTAATGCAGTTGTAGCAAACAAAGGGCCCAGGTGCATCAGCCATTGATTCAAACACTAAAATCTGCATCTGTATTGAACGATCGGCCTCATATATGGTCATATCACGCCGCTGCAGCCTTCTGGATAGGTCACCCAATTCTGTGAGAGCATCATATAAAATGCCCATATTTTCAACAAACACCAGGGAGGTTAATAAACGGTTTAAACCAGCATATTTCCTCTGCTCAATGTCACTCCTCGTTGAGTCTTCGGAAGATTCCATTAAATGTAGTTATTCCAAACAGCTCTCACAGATCTTTCACTTGAGGACACCCAACGTATATCTAGCACCTTTCCAATTGCCAGAAGTCTCACTTCTACCTCCAGAGCACATTCCCCAAGCTCTCTCTGATTTTTCGGAGAGGCATGGTAGGTGGTATATAGTTTATCAAAAATAAATTTGAGCTGATTAATGCCTGCGACTTCTTTACAAATATCACCCACAGCAAGCTCCAGCTTGTGGTTAGCACAGTGCCATACACTCAACTGTGGTTATTTCAGTTTCAGAAGAGTTGCCACACCGGATTTCCTACCTATCATATTGGAAGCACCATCTGTTACAAGCTGAACCAAATGACTTTTTAAATACTCATCGGTAAAACCGTGTCTCTCTAAGCATGCAAGTAAGGTATCTAAGATTAGATCTGCTGCTGTGCTTGGCAACTCAACAAGGTCCAAGAAAAAGGTCAGTGGCTCATTGTGTTTATCAATACATGCTCTTACACAGATAATTAGTGTGGTCAATTTACTATTTGTGAGCTTAGGGACATATTTATGGGAATGGTGGCGCAGGGCAGCACAGCAAGTTACTTTGCTGCGCTGCCCTGCGTCACAGGGAAAGGGCGGAATGTGCCGTATTTATCCAATATGGTGCATTCCGGTCTTTTCCCCCTGCACTGGCGCCATTTCGACAGCCTAGCTTCAACGCAGGCACACTTGCCCCATGGTGCAAGGGTGCCTCCTTTGCATGCAGGATTGTTTTTGTGCAGGAAGGGGCACCTTCCTGCACAAAAACAATCTTGAGAGGCTTTTTCATCTTTCTATGTGGGCTGAAGAATAAAGCACAGTTTGAAAGAGGAAAAAGCAAGGAGAAATAAAGATATTTCTCCTAGTTATGCCTCCTCTGGGGCAGCGCAAGATTTTGCCGCATTCCCAGGATTACAAGTCCTTGTAAATCTATGAATGCTTCAAAAACCGTGGGGGTTGTGTGGGAGACTTTTATTATTGCAGGAAAACTACTGCGTGACAAAGCCACTGCTGCTCTAGGGTGTGCTGCTTTGTAGACCTGCCCGCAAGACTGGTGGTGAACCTGGGTATGAATTGTGGTGGACAGGGCTTCAAGTTTACCCAACTGGCCACCGGTAGGGTTCACCTGCTGGTGCTAAGAGACCAGGGCTTCTAAGGTCTAGTGGGGCCTTCTAAAGTCTATCATGGGTGCTCCCTCAGGAGTGGTCTGATGGACAAGGCATGAAGGCTGAACCAGGTTCCCCAGTTCCAAATTTGGTAGCTCTGGCCATAATGCCACATCCTATCCCCACCGAACACCCTTCTGCCCCACTGAGTGAAACTCGCACTGTCTTCACCTACAACCCAATTCTGCCCCATTATAAGCACCTGGATGTGACTCATTTCAAATTATGCAGTGCCTGAAAAAAGTAACAACATTCTGGGAAAAGCAAATACTCATAGGGAATGCAGGATTATGTAAAGCATGCAAAATATAAGCAGGAACGACATGTTACCTTAACGCTTTTACTCTCGTTCAGAAATCAATGAGTATTTTTTGTCTCAAACATTGAGGACATGAATATAGGGCTCCTCCTGTACACATGTGTTAAGCAGGGCTCAGAGACAAAGGAACTCTTCAATAGAATCTGATCTGACTCACGGAAACCCACAAAGGCTCCTTCTTATCCACAAATTGTGCACTCTTGATTGTCAGCGCCAGGGTGCCTGTTAGGTGAGAGTGCGCTTTACAAGTGAGATAAATAAATAAATAATTATTATTCATGTCAGCCACTGGATGCTCAAACATAGTATAGCACATATGTATTCAAGTGTCCTGCAAAGAAGAATGAGTGCGAGTAAGTAAATGTGGGTGTGAATGATTGAGTGCCTGAATGTAACTGAGCATGAGTGAAAGAGTGTATGTCGATGAAAGTGAGAGAAAGTGAGTGAGAAGGAGTCACGTAGAGTAAGTGAAACTGTAAGTTAGAATGAGGTAATCAGAGTAGGAAAAAGTGGTGAGACTGAGTGAGTGAGAATGTGATACTGAATGTTGAAGAGTGAGTGCAAGTGAGCAATTTTGAGTAAAAGGGAAAGTGAATGAGAATGAATAATGGGGGTAGTGAGCCTGAGTGAGATAACATGTGAGCAAGCAGGACAAAACACAGGCCTTGGCAAAGTGGAGGTAAATATTTACTTATGGGAGGAACATATTGTGCATCTTGAAAAAAAATGTGGTCAACTCCTGGGGATGTTGTCTTGGCACAGTAATGGCTTTTGAGAGAATTTGTGTAAAAATGGGGTGTTGAAAATAAAATGCAGTATTTGACCCTATAGTTTTTTTTTCAAAATTATCTTGGGAGTAGCCACACCCAGACTGCAAATCCTCCGGGCCCTCCTTTATCTCTTCTTAGTCTTACAAGGCCCAGTAAATCGCACTCTTTTCCAAATCTCTTTCTGAATATTATCACTCTCAAAAACTGTTTTTTCTATGTAATTTTCCTTTGATGGGAAGAGAAGGTTTCTGAGGTGGTAGTATCAGGCAAGTGACACTACTTGGGCTCCCTCTGTTCGAGCCTTCATGGAGGATCCCTCTTCATTGCTACCTCCACCTGACCCCAGACTCCGCAACGCACTTCCTTACAGGCTTGATTATCCACTACTCCTCTCCAGTGCACCTTATCTCACAGCTGACCTTGGGCCCCAGCCCCATATCAGGCACCATCGGGCTCCACTTTCATTTTTCCCGGTAAAAACATTAGTAAAATCACCTTCAAACTTAAAACATTGAATATAGCAGTAAATATAATTAGCACACACTTTAAAGTATGTTCCACAGTAGCTCTTATGACCCGACTGCTAATTAAATAAACAAAAACAGAAAGGCAATGACAAGGCCGGCTTTAGCGCTGATGCCCCTCATCTCTCCCTAGCTCCCCCCTCCCCCCATGACCTCTTCCTCAGATTCCCTCACTGCCACCCTCCAACAGTGCCCCTCATCTTTATGTAGCCCCTCTCTCATATGCATTGCATTTGTTGTGTAGCGCTACTCATATCAGTGTAGTGTGTGTCAGTACTTCACACCACGCACACATTATACAGAGACAACGAATCATACAAGTATGTAAATCAGCCTACAGGGAATATCACATAAGCCAATGAGGATTACAAGGTGTATGAATCACATGTCATCCATACTGGTGGGCAGTTATTTTAAGAGGGTTTGGTCTGGAGAAGCACAAACTCATAATTTAAAGAGTACTCCAGTGGTTAGGGGTTGGCTTTACTGATAAAAATGTATATCTGCCCAAAGATACTCATTTTAGCAACATTAGAATAATGAAAGACTGGGGAAGTTCTAACTATATCACAAAACAAAAAACGCGAAGTTCTAACTATATCATTCAGGTTTGCATGCAGCTCTTTGATGACAGTTCATTGGTCACTGTCCTATGTTAGGATTGTAACTTCTGAACTGCAAGCAACACAAGGATCTCTGTCACAATGACAGTAACCCACTGAGCTTCCACATAAAATACAGTTCAGCTGCACTTAACTACTAACAGAGAAATGATTGCTCTCCAGCAGGATCATTAATCCCCAGCATTATCTGGGCATCTTTTATTGTCTTATTGTTGTCCTGCATCAGCCATGATAATGATGAAAACGGATTAAATGAAGCACACACGAAGTACATGTCCTGCTGGGCCTGCGCAGATTTAAAAAGAAAAACAAATAGTGACACATTCTCCTACCTACTCCATTAGTCAAACTTAGTGTCGCAGCCTGAAGTGATAAGCAGCTGCAGGGGTTGGGAAAGGTGAATTAAAATAAACAAACTTCTTTTCTCCTGCACGGCATAGAAAAAGAATATCCCCGCAGCAGGACAGCAGGCAAAGGTTACCGCGGCCAAAGAAAGGATGTGCCGCCTTTCGCCAGCCCCTGTTGGAGATGAAGGGGTGAAAAAATAAACAAAGCCTCGCTAACATGTAAATGGTCTTTTAAAGACCTGTGAAGTACTCGGGTAAGGCTGCGATAATCTCAAAAGCGCCCGGGCGCACACACACGACGGGGGAGGTGTGTGTGTGTGGGGGGGGCGGCTTTGAAGCACTTTGAGCCCCATGGCGTTTCGCGCCTGCCTTCAAGCCCTTACTAGAACCGGGCCTGAATTAGGGCAGTCCCGGGACGCTTTTTTTAAATCAAGAAGTAGGGGAACGGACAAGCATAATTTTTAAAAGTAGGGGCACGCCGTGCCCTTCCGTTCCCCCCCACTTCTAACACTGCGAGGGGGCAAAGAGAAGCGCTGACGATTGTAGTATCGAAGCCTTAGCGGCAGGACTGCGCTGAGGGTTGCCTCATTCAAAGGGACTGTAATATATCAGAATTCAGGGCGGACATGCTAAACAACCTACTAGCTGTGGTACATAATATGTTGGAGCACAAGTAAAGCAGTAACAACAAGAATAAAGAAATAATTACAAACCAGCGCGCTTCGCGCTGAAAGTTTAAAAAACAAGCATTGGCCGCGCGGCCAAGAAAGTGACGCCGCCGTGAAAGTGGGACAGTGAAAGAGCAAGCAGTGTTGGAATACAGACCTGCGGCCGTGACACGTGCTCTGTGGTGGGGGAGGGGAAGGGGCATGCGCTGGTCAGGAGAGCAAGCGAGAGGAAAGCCAGATGGCGCCTCATCGCGAGGAAAGCCAGATGGCGCCTGTGTGCGTGCCTGCACGCGTAACAGCAAGCTTTAGGCCACAAGCAAAAGCTTGTGGTCACATTTCTAAAGCCCATTTCTGGACGCACAGCGATGAATATGTGCATACCAATAATGCAATACGTTAAACCAAGTTTACTCCAAAATGTATTCAAAGTTCATCAGAGTTATTCACGGTATCCAGGATTAGATTTACCTTGAAGGCAAACTGAAATATGACATCTTAAATTACGCGTGTATAGGAATTGTCACACTTTGTTCGTAGATTCACTGAAACACCGTGTTGTAACTTGTGCACTTACGAGAATTACACAAGGAGAATTGGGAAGATGAAGGGAGAGAGATTTGGACATCAATACATTTGTGGCGGTTTACAGTCATGATTAGCGGGAAAAGGTTGATGTATGAATGGGTTATGAGATAATCGCTTGTAAAATGTTTAAACATGTACAAAGGAACATCGATTTGGAAAGTTCTTGTATTGAAAAGTTGTTTTTTAATTGTAGAATACCCCTGACGAAGGGCCATGAGAAGGTCCGAAATGCATTGGGTTACTGTTGGACTAATGCAGATCACTTACATGCACTCCTAGATACCGATTAAGGCCTCTGTAGCGTTTGAGGTTACAGTGATGAAAGTAAGATGTCTCACAAGTGACTATGGATAAATCCTGGATACCGAGAATAACTCTGATGAACTTTGAATAAATTTTGGAGTAAACTTGGCTTAACGTATTGCATTATTGGTATGCACGTATTCATCGCTGTGAGTCCAGAAATGGGGTGAGAGGTTGCCCCATTGTTTCTAATGTTTTTCACAAGTACGTGGCTTTGGGCAGACCACGATTCTCAGCCAGCACGCGAACAAACGCAAGACTGAGAAACCTTTGAAAAATACCGGTGTGCACTTTGTCACTCTTTTTTGGATTGCCTATTGTCTGCCTTTTTAGACGAGTTGCACCCATTGAATAAGGATACGAATGAACAATCATGATGAAGTCACTTAAGAGACTATTGGAAGAACATATCTTCGGAAGTTAATTTTCCAAACTACGTTTTAAAACTGTTGCACAATACACTTCAGATGTTTTTATTGTCATGTTCTTGTATATACAACAAACACGTTTGTAATAGTGATTATACAATACTGTGAATCATCAGTTTTGCAGTATGAAATATGCTATTTATGATACCTTTCAATCAACGTTGTTAATATTAACAGGTAGGGCGGGGAAATCTAGGTTAATGTTCAGGAACGATCCAGATTTCGTAAGATAGTGAGCGCAATGCATAGTGGGTGTTGTAGTGTAAAGACACCAGGAAGATAGTTAGTAAGTATAATGCAGAGTTACTACTGTTCACATATAATAAGTTGAAATAGTGAATTTGAATACACGAACAGTTGAGGGTGGTTATATGGTGATGATGCCGATGGGAGAGTTAAGATAACGTAAATTAAGTACAGTGGGAAACACAGGGTTAAAAGGAGTGCCCTTGGCCTCACTTGAGGGCGGGGTTTGAATTTAGGTGTTTAAATTGTAGATTGGGGGTGTAACACAGTTAGTAGATCACCTGGAAGGGATTGAGAAGGACGTTTTTGTAAAGGTAAGGGCTCGAAAAGGATTAGATTTACCTTGAAGGCCGACTATGGTTAAATCCTGGATACCGTGAATAACTCTGATGAACTTTGAATACATTTTGGAGTAAACTTGGTTAACGTATTGCATTATTGGTATGCACATATTCATCGCTGTGCTTCAAGAAATGGGGTGAGAGGTTGCCCCATGGTTTCTAATGTTTTTCACAAGTACGTGGCTTTGGGCAGACCACGATTCTGGGCCAGCACGCGAACAAACGCAAGACTGAGAAACTTTTGAAAAAATCGGTGTGCACTTTGTCACTCTTTTTTGGATCACATTTCTAAAGCCCCCACTCACTAAATGTCTCGCCAGAGCAGCGCATGCGCTGGCTCAGGTGAGACCTCAAAATCACTTCAGTAAATTTTAACTTGATAACTAATACTACATTAATTACAAATAAATTAAACTTGATTATATACATTTAAATATATGAAATTAAATTAGCTACCTTTACCAAACTCTGAAAATAACTGCATTCAAACTTTAAACAAAATAAAATTAATTGGATGTCATTTAATGTTATTAAATTCAAAACAGATCTAAAAGTAAATCTTATCCTAATGCTAAATAAAGTTATAACTAGTTTTGTATATTACCCTAAATTATTTAATATACTAACCTTTTATTAATTACAATTATGTCAAATATATTGGTGTTAAATAAAATCTACTAAATTAGCTTTATCTTTACCCAACATTAAAATTCGCTTTCTATACTCTAAATTGAGTGGAATGAAATAAAATTTAGATACATAAGTATTAATTTAGTGATCCTAATGGTTTCTCTTAGCAATATTAAATTTAATTACCTAAATTACTGTAAGCTAACTCGAATGGTAAACCAAAAATTATTTACATTTAATATGATTTTTAAAAAAGTAAGCACGACCACCGTAATATAATTCTATCCCAATCTTTCAATGAAAGTAGAATTAAAAATACGAATTCTGTAACATTTAGGAAACAAACCTAAATAATATTGAAGTAAATTTAGTAACTTTCAGCAACCTAGTGCATACCTTTGAACAAACCTTGTTTCATCTAGTATCATGCTCTACCATCACATTTTCAGTAGTGGCAATGTTAATGTAGTGATTAACTCCTTCCATGCTCATGACGAGCTCAGCTCGTCATGAGTCACAGTGGAGCTGTGCTCATGACGAGCTGTCATAACGGCCGCGGCCCGCCCACGCGCAATAAATCTCCCGCCTATGCAGGAGAATTAATCAGTGGGCGGGGTCGTGACGAGCTCAGCTCGTCATGAGCACAGCTCCACTGTGAGTCATGACGAGCTGAGCTCGTTACAAGCACTTTGGCGCTGTGGACCAACCCCCCCGCACCGTGGGCGAATTACCCCCGCAGGGAAGGTGTTACAGGTAGTGAAAGTAGTGGGGTGTACTCCACAGGCTACTTCCCTGTAAATGAAGTCCTTTGTAAATGTCCCTGGCTTCTTGAGCAGTGTAAGTGACTCTGTGTAAACTAATTGAGGTTAATCCTCATCCAGCTTGTGTTCTGCTCCCCTCTATCATCTATATTGTGCAGCTTTCCAGTCTTTCCATACTGTATGTGCCTTGGTCCTTTCTCATCCCTCCTGTCTCTTGTTCTGCCCTTAGCCAGTGTGTGACTCATCTAGCACATCTCCCTCACTTCTCTCATCAACCATGTGCTCATAGCCCTCATTCAACCGTCTTGTGAGTCATTTTACTTACATCTATTGTGTGGCTTAGCTGCTGCTCATATCAGGTTTTGTTCCCACCTGTCTCTGTGTCACTGGTTTGGAACACATTTTCTTCTCTCATCCACCTTATGTCTTGCTCTCCTACATCGTCAGTGTTGTTCTTCTGTCCCCTTTCTCATCCATTGTATACCATGTTCTCCCTTCGTCTATCTTGGACATTGTTTCCCACTCTCATCCATCTTCTTCCCTGCACCCAGCTCACCTGATAGGAATCTTTCTCATCACCAGCATCCATTTTATGGCTCAGCCTTGTGTTTCTTCACCTGCATTTCTTGGTCCAATCTCATCTGCATAATGCTCAGTTACCTTTGCTTGCTCCCCTCTCTCATCATAGTACCTGGTTTGACTCTCAGCCACATCAAGTCTCAATCTCTTCTCTGATCCTGCTTCTCTTCCTCATCTGGGTTGTGGCGTGTTCAGACCTATTGCTCATATTAGGCACCGGCCCCTTCTTATCATCCCTTTTCTCTTCCCCTTGTCTACTTTGTGTCTTGCTCTTTTCCATCATATGAATTGTGCCTCACTTGCTTTTCTCATCTGCGCTGTGCTTTTATCCACTCATCTGTGTGGGTCTTGACCTCCTCCATCATTTGACTTGCGCTTTACTACATAATTTCTTCGCATTTGTGTGCCACACCCTTTTGTCACCAGCCTAATTCTTTAGTCTCCTCTTTCATTCAGCAAGTGCAGTCTCATCTACTGTGTGCCATTCATCTTTTTCTTTTGATTATTTTTCATTGAACAAGGTAATTCCATAATTACACATTAACATATACTACTAATTCATCATTAAAGGAGACATAAAAGCTTATGTCATAGAAACCTCGGTGCTTATTTACAAGCCCCTGGCGCCACCGGTGCGTCACTTAACATGGGACGAAATGACGTACCGGCGGCGCAAGGGGTTGTAAATAAGCCCCTAGTCTCCAAGGTACAGAAAAATATTACATTATAACAAACAGCCTAGTTCCAGTACAGGTCAGCTTAGTTACAATAATATGCCTTGTAATCGTACTAAACTGCTAGGAGATATATTTTAAAGGAGAGCAGAAAATAAAGTTATATTTTGTAATCTTGTTACCCTACTGTATCCAGATTGTGCTAGTCTTCTGCTTTTCCATCCAGTGCATGTCTTGGCCGGCCCTCCTCTGACCTGAGGCTTGTTCCATTCTTCTCAATCTCATGCCTCACATATGTCTTTCATTTGGCTTTTTCCTCACTCATTTGTATAGTGCCTAGTTCCATTTTCTCATCTGTGTTGTCCCTCTGGTTACTTCTCTCATCAGTCTTCTTCCTTTGTCACCCACATCCATTTACGTCTCAAAGAATCCTTAATAAAGAGTATAAGTACAGACAAAGTGGGCACTAGGACTGTATATTTTAAGCTATAAAATTAGATTAACATTCACTCCAGAATTTAATGGTATTTTAGGGATCAATCGAGAAGCACCATCCAGGCACAGGCTTGGCCACTATAAGCTGGCTTGTCAAAGTGGCCTGTGCAATCTCAATGTCTTGGTAGATTGCTTAGTAAGGGCATTCTTGTATGCACTGTGTATAGTATGCCCCCGTTCTGGAAATGAGGCATGTGCAGCAGTAGCTGGGGAATCTTGGAGAGCGTGTCTACATATGGATTACCATTGTGGTACTGAAAAATTCTCATTCTCATGGTATTATAACAAAGAACTTGGCAAAAGAAGCTGAAATATGAAAAGACATCTTTATTAAACTCAAATGAGTGAGACTACGTCACACAGAAGCCTTAGCAACTGAACGAGGCAGTCTCCAGAACAAAAACCAGTCTTCTCTTTTATACAGAATATTACGCTTTGGGCAACACCGCCCCTGTTTTACAAGTGGTCATTCACATGTTTTCGCTTCAAAGGAAAAGCAGAGTCATGATGACAATCCCACATTTCAGTTTGTTCAGCCCACAATCATTTAACCCAGCAAGGCTCAGAACCCTCATCAGATATCAGCAGACCCCAATAAAACGGGCACCTCCTGCTCGTAAAACAAGCCATAAAGTAGGAAACAGAGTCAGATGTGAAAAAGATTAGTCAGGGTTCGTGTGGGATGAAAGACTTTATGATGTGTCAAGCCCTGATGCTAATCCCATTTGGCCGCAGTAAAAGGAACCGGCCGGACATGAATGGCCTCGGTATTGGAGTCAGTTTGCACAGGTCACAAAGAAGTCATCAGAAGGTGTACGTGTCTTTTAGGCCTAGGCATGGCCTTAGTGCACAGCCTATTTGAGGGCAACCACAAAATGGCTACCGCTCTAAAATGGAACCCGAGGGTACGATATATAGTATCCTATACAAGGTGAATTCATCTATGAAACGTGATGAAAACACTCGTACATATCGCATTTGACGTTTGTGGACACCAAAATCGGCATGGTGGGGCCATGCCTCCAATGTGGTTCCGAATTTTACAGTACCACACCATGCATCGCCAAGAGGTGTCCATTTGCAACCAAGAAGGGGACCATGGCACAGTGGTATGAGATTTCAGGGTGATAGTATGTGGGTGTGCATGTGAGTGTCTTACATCCTCTCTTTCTGCATCCTCGTGCTTGATGACAGAGGAAATGTTACCCTAGTGGTTTGTCAGAGAATGGGAAAAATACAAAGGTGGAGGGTAGCAGCTTCTCATTTCAGGTGGTGCTCACAATATACCTCCACATATCAAATAAATCTTAGCCTTCCAAAATAGAACCCAACAGTGTACAAGATATTTGCTTCCTGCCACCTGTGTGCAGCAGTATCAATGCAATACAGCACCCAGCTTTCCTTTACAACAGAAGTATAATGGAAAGAAGATGAAGCAATAGAATGGGAGAATTGCTGGCACCAAAGATTTGGAACAGTTTCTTCCTCCTTCACTCGACTGGGTATGACGAATCCCATCCACAAGCAATACAGCAGTAATCTTTCATACAGTAGGTGCCTAGTAAGGCCACATTGTAAATACCAAGGTGGCTATGCTGCCAATAATATTAGGATCTAAATATTATGCAAAGTGGCTGATTGACACAATGTGCATTTGGATGTTCCTTGCTGTTAATCCTGCATTTTTGCAAAGTTGAAGGGTTTCTGAGATCCGAGCACTTCCTGAAATTCTGTCTTTTCTTTTGGAGGCATTCTATTTGGGCTAAATGAAGACAAATAGAGAATGTGCACCTCCATATCCATTTCTCATATAATGCAGCCCTCCTCAAATTCTCCATGGAGGATGGGGAGCCAGGCTGATCAGTGCCCCTAACCTCTGCATACGTTTTCATACTTTGGACTTCTTTGGTCCAGCAGTCTACACAGGCACCAGCAAAAGAGTTGTGCGCCACTGGAAGTAGCATACAGACAAAAAGGAGATCCTGACCTCCATTAGTGGTAGGTATGAGGCCCACAGTGTCACACCCTGAGGTAAAACATGTTTTGTCCTAATCTTGTTGCCATTTAAATGAATCTGAAGCATTGATTTATTTTAACAGGTTTATTTACTTTCAACAGAGCATCTTCTCAAGCTGTGTTACTCAAAACTACAACATGTGAATCCCAACCTTTCAAACCAAAGAATCTTCCTCAATCAATAAGAAAAGATGATGAATTTTATGGCTCATGTGGGATGTTCCGATCTTAACACAATGCAACGTGGCCACTCTAAGGGAAATGGCTGCATATGAACCTTGTGGTCTACTTGAGAACAGAGAGCAGCATCCAGGAGAACATGGACACAATACGGACTAGTGGAGGAGAGTACAGAAACTTTAATCCTGTGTGAAGAGCTGCAGCTGCCCCCAGGAGAAGCAGGAACATGCCCTTGTCTACAGGGGTTAATTGTGCTGCAGTTTCCTTTCCTAGGTATACTGCCTGTAGCTGCGCCACCAGAAGAGCAGTTCCCACTAAATTATAATTATCCAGAGGCATCTCATTTCCATCAATATCTCTGGCTGAAAACTTGATAATGGACTTGGCTGCCTTCCAGTCATCCACTTGGGACCACTGGAAAGAGAGCAAAGTGTTCACTCCTTTTCTAGAGGACACACAACCAAAACGACATGTGACAAGCTCCAAACACAAAGAGAGCCTCAAATCTCAGTAGATAATCTTCTTCCTTCAAGGTGACTGCCCCGGAACATGGATTACTAAAACACTCACCAACAAGTCAGGCCTCGTAAAGAGTACATGGTGGAATGGCAATGACAACTATTTCTGCCCCGTTTCCCCTCCTTCCCCAACAACTCAAAGACATCTATCCACAGTACAGTGGGTTCACATGCTTCCAGGCCACATTAATCTTTTACTGCAGCCTCTAGAGAGTGGGATATTTTTCAGCCTAGCCAGACCGCCCCATAGACTGTTCTTATTCCACTGGTAAGTGACCGATAATATCCCACTTTCTATGTCTCTTTTCAGTCCCAGGCTAGATTCTTGAGCCCACTGTACCCAATTTAATCATTTTAATCTGACACCTCCAGTCAAACTCTGAAAGAACTCAGTCCTTCAGAACTGGAGACAACACTTTGAATAGCCCCCATTCCCCCTTTCACAGCCCCAAGCCTGGGTCCAAAACTACAGATATACCACATTAGTACATATGGGCCCAAATCCCACTAGCTGACAGTGCCCCACCTGCCCTCCTACCCTTCCCAGAGAGAAAGGTGATTTGGCAACCTAGAACAGAACACTAGTTCCAATGGGAACCGTGGAAACAGATCATCACCTTCTGCTTCCTACTCGTGCATGTCCATAATAAGCTAAAGATAGACAATTTCAGTCTACAATATTTACTGCAACTATAGTGCTCCATTATGAAGCAAATGTGCTGTGATTAGAAAACATATACAACTGAGCAAAGTAATTGTAGGATGCTGGCTCTTTATATGCTATCAAATCAACAAGGAGCTCAGGGGGAAGAAAACAGGATTGGGTCGCCCCCCCCACTCAAATCAATGCTAGAACACACAAGATCCAATCTGCTAATACGGTAACTATTTAAAAGCTTTGTGTAAGAGACTGAGAGGTATAAATTTGTCTTCTTCTACACCACTCTCTACCAAATACGCATGTAAGAGTGGTCCCTTATTCACAAGCCACCGTAAATCCATAAAAAACACAAGAACCTTGTCCAAAAGCAACAGTCACTGTGTTCAAAAACGACAAACCCTGCGAGATCACAGATGTAAGAAAGCCACCACCGTGTGGGAATCAGTGAAAAATATATGCAAAACAAGGTAGCACATCACGTGCGCAACACCAAAGCGGGCTTCAGCTGGATAAAGTATCGCCAGTTATGCCACGTTTATCATCATAGGTTGCTACCTTGAATAACAAAAAATGAAAAAATGAAAACAGTGTACCAGAAACAATACTGAAAAAAGGTGAACATATGTGAAAGCCTCACACATTTCAGTCCCAATTAAAATTGAGATCAATCCACAGCAACCATACTTTATTCTCAGCTCGTGGATCAATTCAAAATAAAAACGTGCTGTATGTCAACAGACCAAATAGCGTTGGGCTGACATGTTTCATTGCCTTTCTCTCATGGCAATTTCTTCAGGGCACCAGGACTTCGTCCACCTTATCTGGACACTTGTTGCGAACTAACAGTGACTGTGTAAACAAAAAGGACAGGTTCCTGCCATTATGCACTGAAAGCCAGAACGGAACACACAAACATACAATCATTGCATTTAATCCATCTTTCCTTGGAAAAGCATAAAAACACATTACCCAGTATTAGCCAAGGTCTCTCGTACCGGTTAAGAACCGCGTCACACAGGCACTGCTGTTTTTCAGTGATCCTTTATCTCACACAAACAATTGCGTTATCATAGTTCTGTGAAGGAAACAATAAAAATGGTGACTTAACCAAGATGTACTTTCTCTCAACCGCTTCAACTGCCTACAGACCCTTAATTCTTTCTATCATTCAAACAACCCCTTCTCTAATGGTTGTTTGAAATACTTGTCTCATTTCTACAAGGCGCTCCAACATGCACTTTTCTCTTTCAATTTCACTTGTGTATGCCCGTGGTGCAACTCGTCACCTCACTTTCAATATTAAGCGCACATGTCTCCTGGTCGTCCCATTGTCTCGGGGGTTCAATCAGTTCTTGAACCCTTGTCACAATTTGCAGATTTTTTTCTTAGGGAATCAGTGATTAAACAGACTTCATTTGTACAGGAAACCAGAGATATTCTCAATGTACAGGGGAATATCTGTTTTGACACACAACATGAATTTCTAGTGACTATTGATATCGAGTCATTATACACTTGTATACCCCAGGATGCCACGCTGGTGGCAGCAGAGCGTGCACTTGGGGCTCAAGAATGGCTCTATGATACACCACAGTCGTTTGTGTTACAGTGCATTGAAATTGCACTCACCAGGAACTATTTTTGCTATAAAAATGACTTGTTTTTACAAGTCTCGGGTACTTCAATGGGCGCAACCTTTGCGCCCAGTCTGGCCTGCATATATGTGGGCCAGTTTGAAGAACATCATATTTTTCATCCGGTCAATCCCTTCCAGAGGAATATCCGCCTCTGGAAGCGGTATATTGACGAAGTTCTTTGTATTTGGTCGGGCACTGAGGAGGGTCTGCTGGTGTTCCTCAATCGGCTAAACACCTTAGACGAGAGTCTCCGGTTCACCTGGACGTACAGTCAACACTCTGTCGTGTATTTGGATCTGGATATCCATGCTGAACAGGGCCAACTGAGAACTACTATACATCAAAAGGCAACTGACAAATTCCCTATTGCATTTTAACTCATTTCATCCCCGGGCTCTCAGGGATAACTTACCGGTGGGCAGTTTCTCCGGTATCGCAGAAACTGCTCTTCCACTGGTGATTTTATGCAACAATCCGAGGCTCTCTGTGAGAAGTTGTTACAGAGACAATACCCTAGGGCAGTGGTGAAAAATGCAAGAAAAAGAGCTCTGAACACTCCCCGCAGTGTTTTATTGGAAAAGAATTGTAGATCAAAAAGTGAATGTTTGCCTGTTGTCATGACATATGACCCCGTTGGCCAGTAAATTACGTCAAGTGATGAGTAAACACTGGCCTTTATTGTCTACAGCAGACTTTAAGATGCCCCCCTCCGAGATTTGCCTTCAAAAGAGCATGAAATTTGAAGGACAAATTAGTCCATTCACGTTCAAAAATAGACAAAAAAATGTCCAACTTACCTGGGGGTCATTACTCATGTGGATCTTGTTCCGTTTACGATTTGACTTTACAAACCAATAGAGTGACACTGATGGATGGTAAAGTTTGGTATCTTACCCAATTTACCAATTGTAATACAACTAATGTAACCTATCGCATTACATGTCAATGTGGGTTACACTATATTGGTTTGACTTCAAGGAAAGTCAAGGTTCGTATACAGGAACATCTTAGTACTATCAGAATAGGAAAGTTCACGACCAGATTAGTACAACATTTCATAACTGAGAGGCAAGATGTTAGATCCTTGATGTGGACAGTATTGGAGAAAATAAGAGGCAAGGTCTCCAATCTGGATAGACTACTAGCGAGTAGGGAAGCTCGTTGGATTTTTTCAGAGCGAGCAGATCAAGTTGGGCTCAATTACTGCATTGAGTGGAAAAGAATTGCCTTATGAGACTGATCAGTTTACGCTCGGGTGACTGTTCCTTTGTGTGCAGTAAGTGTTCAGATGTACCCAATTGTACGCACTGCACCAGCTCCATGTGTCAGTGAGTTTTTTCTAATAACATTGGCGGTGCTGCACCATGTTGATTGATAATACCCGCTGGGATTTACCAGCTTGGTGTGATGTATGCATAGTGGGACAGATGGCTGGTGTAGTTGTAGAGAGGGCCATTACCACCTTGGTTGTTGGTATAGGTGGAATAGGGGCACTGTCCTTTAATTCTCAGGAAGGTTTAAAATTTGAAAAGTGCATGTTAGTGACCACGTTGTCATTCTACAACAGTTATGATTTTAAAATTGGCAGATTTTAGTGGTTTCCTAAGGAAGGTGTGTGTCTTTGATAAAAACGAACTTTTCTTTTGAAAAAAACTTTTTTTTTTTTAAACTGTGTTTTTCCCCCAGGGGTTTTCGTTGTTCTCTCAAAAACGGACTGATTTGAGGCGATTTTAACTTGAGGATGTGGATTTTGTGACCATTCAAAGATGGCGCCGGCTTTTTAGCCTTGGTCATGTGATACGGAAGGTAACGCGACCCGTAGGAAAGCCAGTCTTTAAATATACGCTGCGTACAGAGGGATTCGCGCTGTTTGAGACGAAGCTCGGCTCGCCAGTTACGTGCGGTAAGATCGAGGCTTTTGTGTGGGGAGCTGCGTTTAATAAGAATACAGTGTGAAGTTTAAAGGAGGATTTGAGCTGGCAAGACAGTCGTTTTGTCAGAACTGTTGGCTACATGTGGGGAGACGTGCGCTTAATATTGAAAGCGAGGTGACGAGTTGCACCACGGGCATACACAAGAGGAATTGAAAGAGAAAAGTTGATGTTAGAGCGCCTTGTAGAAATGAGACAAGTATTTCAAACAACCAATAGAGAAGGGGTTGTTTGAATGATGGAAAGAATTAAGGGTCTTTAGGCAGTTTAAGCTGTTGAGAGAAAGTACATCTTGGTTAAGTCACCATTTTTATTGTTTCCTTCACAGAACTATAACAACGCAATTTTTTGTGTGAGATACAGGATCACTGAAAAAATAGCAGTGCCTGTGTGACGCGGTTCTTAGCCGGTACGAGAGACCTTGGCTAATACCGGGTAATGTGTTTTTATGCTTTTTCAAGGAAAGATAGATTAAATGCAATGATTGTATGTTTGTGTGTTCCGTTCTGGCTTTCAGTGCATAATGGCAGGAACCTGTCCTTTTTGTTTACACAGTCACTGTTAGTTCGCAACAAGTGTCCAGATAAGGTGGACGAAGTCCTGGTGCCCTGAAGAAATTGCCATGAGAGAAAGGCAATGAAACATGTCAGCCCAACGCTATTTGGTCTGTTGACATACAGCACGTTTTTATTTTGAATTGATCCACGAGCTGAGAATAAAGTATGGTTGCTGTGGATTGATCTCAATTTTAATTGGGACTGAAATGTGTGAGGCTTTCACATATGTTCACCTTTTTTCAGAATGGTTTCTGGTACACTGTTTTCATTTTTTCATTTTTTGTTATTCAAGGTAGCAACCTATGATGATAAACGTGGCATAACTGGCGATACTTTATCCAGCTGAAGCCCGCTTTGGTGTTGCGCACGTGATGTGCTACCTTGTTTTGCATATATTTTTCACTGATTCCCACACGGTGGTGGCTTTCTTACATCTGTGATCTCGCAGGGTTTGTCGTTTTTGAACACAGTGACTGTTGCTTTTGGACAAGGTTCTTGTGTTTTTTATGGATTTACGGTGGCTTGTGAATAAGGGACCACTCTTACATGCGTATTTGGTAGAGAGTGGTGTAGAAGAAGACAAATTTATACCTCTCAGTCTCTTACACAAAGCTTTTAAATAGTTACCGTATTAGCAGATTGGATCTTGTGTGTTCTAGCATTGATTTGAGTGGGGGGGCGACCCAATCCTGTTTTCTTCCCCCTGAGCTCCTTGTTGATTTGATAGCATATAAAGAGCCAGCATCCTACAATTACTTTGCTCAGTTGTATATGTTTTCTAATCACAGCACATTTGCTTCATAATGGAGCACTATAGTTGCAGTAAATATTGTAGACTGAAATTGTCTATCTTTAGCTTATTATGGACATGCATGAGTAGGAAGCAGAAGGTGATGATCTGTTTCCACGGTTCCCATTGGAACTAGTGTTCTGTTCTAGGTTGCCAAATCACCTTTCTCTCTGGGAAGGGTAGGAGGGCAGGTGGGGCACTGTCAGCTAGTGGGATTTGGGCCCATATGTACTAATGTGGTATATCTGTAGTTTTGGACCCAGGCTTGGGGCTGTGAAAGGGGGAATGGGGGCTATTCAAAGTGTTGTCTCCAGTTCTGAAGGACTGAGTTCTTTCAGAGTTTGACTGGAGGTGTCAGATTAAAATGATTAAATTGGGTACAGTGGGCTCAAGAATCTAGCCTGGGACTGAAAAGAGACATAGAAAGTGGGATATTATCGGTCACTTACCAGTGGAATAAGAACAGTCTATGGGGCGGTCTGGCTAGGCTGAAAAATATCCCACTCTCTAGAGGCTGCAGTAAAAGATTAATGTGGCCTGGAAGCATGTGAACCCACTGTACTGTGGATAGATGTCTTTGAGTTGTTGGGGAAGGAGGGGAAACGGGGCAGAAATAGTTGTCATTGCCATTCCACCATGTACTCTTTACGAGGCCTGACTTGTTGGTGAGTGTTTTAGTAATCCATGTTCCGGGGCAGTCACCTTGAAGGAAGAAGATTATCTACTGAGATTTGAGGCTCTCTTTGTGTTTGGAGCTTGTCACATGTCGTTTTGGTTGTGTGTCCTCTAGAAAAGGAGTGAACACTTTGCTCTCTTTCCAGTGGTCCCAAGTGGATGACTGGAAGGCAGCCAAGTCCATTATCAAGTTTTCAGCCAGAGATATTGATGGAAATGAGATGCCTCTGGATAATTATAATTTAGTGGGAACTGCTCTTCTGGTGGCGCAGCTACAGGCAGTATACCTAGGAAAGGAAACTGCAGCACAATTAACCCCTGTAGACAAGGGCATGTTCCTGCTTCTCCTGGGGGCAGCTGCAGCTCTTCACACAGGATTAAAGTTTCTGTACTCTCCTCCACTAGTCCGTATTGTGTCCATGTTCTCCTGGATGCTGCTCTCTGTTCTCAAGTAGACCACAAGGTTCATATGCAGCCATTTCCCTTAGAGTGGCCACGTTGCATTGTGTTAAGATCGGAACATCCCACATGAGCCATAAAATTCATCATCTTTTCTTATTGATTGAGGAAGATTCTTTGGTTTGAAAGGTTGGGATTCACATGTTGTAGTTTTGAGTAACACAGCTTGAGAAGATGCTCTGTTGAAAGTAAATAAACCTGTTAAAATAAATCAATGCTTCAGATTCATTTAAATGGCAACAAGATTAGGACAAAACATGTTTTACCTCAGGGTGTTACACTGTGGGCCTCATACCTACCACTAATGGAGGTCAGGATCTCCTTTTTGTCTGTATGCTACTTCCAGTGGCGCACAACTCTTTTGCTGGTGCCTGTGTAGACTGCTGGACCAAAGAAGTCCAAAGTATGAAAACGTATGCAGAGGTTAGGGGCACTGATCAGCCTGGCTCCCCATCCTCCATGGAGAATTTGAGGAGGGCTGCATTATATGAGAAATGGATATGGAGGTGCACATTCTCTATTTGTCTTCATTTAGCCCAAATAGAATGCCTCCAAAAGAAAAGACAGAATTTCAGGAAGTGCTCGGATCTCAGAAACCCTTCAACTTTGCAAAAATGCAGGATTAACAGCAAGGAACATCCAAATGCACATTGTGTCAATCAGCCACTTTGCATAATATTTAGATCCTAATATTATTGGCAGCATAGCCACCTTGGTATTTACAATGTGGCCTTACTAGGCACCTACTGTATGAAAGATTACTGCTGTATTGCTTGTGGATGGGATTCGTCATACCCAGTCGAGTGAAGGAGGAAGAAACTGTTCCAAATCTTTGGTGCCAGCAATTCTCCCATTCTATTGCTTCATCTTCTTTCCATTATACTTCTGTTGTAAAGGAAAGCTGGGTGCTGTATTGCATTGATACTGATGCACACAGGTGGCAGGAAGCAAATATCTTGTACACTGTTGGGTTCTATTTTGGAAGGCTAAGATTTATTTGATATGTGGAGGTATATTGTGAGCACCACCTGAAATGAGAAGCTGCTACCCT
Organism: Triturus cristatus; assembly: GCF_964204655.1. NCBI lineage: Eukaryota > Metazoa > Chordata > Amphibia > Caudata > Salamandridae > Triturus > Triturus cristatus. The sequence goes on along the minus strand of NC_140585.1, from coordinate 1,196,439,921 downwards.
CCACCTTTGTATTTTTCCCATTCTCTGACAAACCACTAGGGTAACATTTCCTCTGTCATCAAGCACGAGGATGCAGAAAGAGAGGATGTAAGACACTCACATGCACACCCACATACTATCACCCTGAAATCTCATACCACTGTGCCATGGTCCCCTTCTTGGTTGCAAATGGACACCTCTTGGCGATGCATGGTGTGGTACTGTAAAATTCGGAACCACATTGGAGGCATGGCCCCACCATGCCGATTTTGGTGTCCACAAACGGCAAATGCGATATGTAAGAGTGTTTTCATCACGTTTCATAGATGAATTCACCTTGTATATGATACTATATATCGTACCCTCGGGTTCCATTTTAGAGCGGTAGCCATTTTGTGGTTGCCCTCATATAGGCTGTGCACTAAGGCCATGCCTAGGCCTAAAAGACACGTACACCTTCTGATGACTTCTTTGTGACCTGTGCAAACTGACTCCAATACCGAGGCCATTCATGTCCGGCCGGTTCCTTTTACTGCGGCCAAATGGGATTAGCATCAGGGCTTGACACATCATAAAGTCTTTCATCCCACACGAACCCTGACTAATCTTTTTCACATCTGACTCTGTTTCCTACTTTATGGCTTGTTTTACGAGCAGGAGGTGCCCGTTTTATTGGGGTCTGCTGATATCTGATGAGGGTTCTGAGCCTTGCTGGGTTAAATGATTGTGGGCTGAACAAACTGAAATGTGGGATTGTCATCATGACTCTGCTTTTCCTTTGAAGCGAAAACATGTGAATGACCACTTGTAAAACAGGGGCGGTGTTGCCCAAAGCGTAATATTCTGTATAAAAGAGAAGACTGGTTTTTGTTCTGGAGACTGCCTCGTTCAGTTGCTAAGGCTTCTGTGTGACGTAGTCTCACTCATTTGAGTTTAATAAAGATGTCTTTTCATATTTCAGCTTCTTTTGCCAAGTTCTTTGTTATAATACCATGAGAATGAGAATTTTTCAGTACCACAATGGTAATCCATATGTAGACACGCTCTCCAAGATTCCCCAGCTACTGCTGCACATGCCTCATTTCCAGAACGGGGGCATACTATACACAGTGCATACAAGAATGCCCTTACTAAGCAATCTCCCAAGACATTGAGATTGCACAGGCCACTTTGACAAACCAGCTTATAGTGGCCAAGCCTGTGCCTGGATGGTGCTTCTCGATTGATCCCTAAAATACCATTAAATTCTGGAGTGAATGTTAATCTAATTTTATAGCTTAAAATATACAGTCCTAGTGCCCACTTTGTCTGTACTTATACTCTTTATTAAGGATTCTTTGAGACGTAAATGGATGTGGGTGACAAAGGAAGAAGACTGATGAGAGAAGTAACCAGAGGGACAACACAGATGAGAAAATGGAACTAGGCACTATACAAATGAGTGAGGAAAAAGCCAAATGAAAGACATATGTGAGGCATGAGATTGAGAAGAATGGAACAAGCCTCAGGTCAGAGGAGGGCCGGCCAAGACATGCACTGGATGGAAAAGCAGAAGACTAGCACAATCTGGATACAGTAGGGTAACAAGATTACAAAATATAACTTTATTTTCTGCTCTCCTTTAAAATATATCTCCTAGCAGTTTAGTACGATTACAAGGCATATTATTGTAACTAAGCTGACCTGTACTGGAACTAGGCTGTTTGTTATAATGTAATATTTTTCTGTACCTTGGAGACTAGGGGCTTATTTACAACCCCTTGCGCCGCCGGTACGTCATTTCGTCCCATGTTAAGTGACGCACCGGTGGCGCCAGGGGCTTGTAAATAAGCACCGAGGTTTCTATGACATAAGCTTTTATGTCTCCTTTAATGATGAATTAGTAGTATATGTTAATGTGTAATTATGGAATTACCTTGTTCAATGAAAAATAATCAAAAGAAAAAGATGAATGGCACACAGTAGATGAGACTGCACTTGCTGAATGAAAGAGGAGACTAAAGAATTAGGCTGGTGACAAAAGGGTGTGGCACACAAATGCGAAGAAATTATGTAGTAAAGCGCAAGTCAAATGATGGAGGAGGTCAAGACCCACACAGATGAGTGGATAAAAGCACAGCGCAGATGAGAAAAGCAAGTGAGGCACAATTCATATGATGGAAAAGAGCAAGACACAAAGTAGACAAGGGGAAGAGAAAAGGGATGATAAGAAGGGGCCGGTGCCTAATATGAGCAATAGGTCTGAACACGCCACAACCCAGATGAGGAAGAGAAGCAGGATCAGAGAAGAGATTGAGACTTGATGTGGCTGAGAGTCAAACCAGGTACTATGATGAGAGAGGGGAGCAAGCAAAGGTAACTGAGCATTATGCAGATGAGATTGGACCAAGAAATGCAGGTGAAGAAACACAAGGCTGAGCCATAAAATGGATGCTGGTGATGAGAAAGATTCCTATCAGGTGAGCTGGGTGCAGGGAAGAAGATGGATGAGAGTGGGAAACAATGTCCAAGATAGACGAAGGGAGAACATGGTATACAATGGATGAGAAAGGGGACAGAAGAACAACACTGACGATGTAGGAGAGCAAGACATAAGGTGGATGAGAGAAGAAAATGTGTTCCAAACCAGTGACACAGAGAGAGGTGGGAACAAAACCTGATATGAGCAGCAGCTAAGCCACACAATAGATGTAAGTAAAATGACTCACAAGACGGTTGAATGAGGGCTATGAGCACATGGTTGATGAGAGAAGTGAGGGAGATGTGCTAGATGAGTCACAAACTGGCTAAGGGCAGAACAAGAGACAGGAGGGATGAGAAAGGACCAAGGCACATACAGTATGGAAAGACTGGAAAGCTGCACAATATAGATGATAGAGGGGAGCAGAACACAAGCTGGATGAGGATTAACCTCAATTAGTTTACACAGAGTCACTTACACTGCTCAAGAAGCCAGGGACATTTACAAAGGACTTCATTTACAGGGAAGTAGCCTGTGGAGTACACCCCACTACTTTCACTACCTGTAACACCTTCCCTGCGGGGGTAATTCGCCCACGGTGCGGGGGGGTTGGTCCACAGCGCCAAAGTGCTTGTAACGAGCTCAGCTCGTCATGACTCACAGTGGAGCTGTGCTCATGACGAGCTGAGCTCGTCACGACCCCGCCCACTGATTAATTCTCCTGCATAGGCGGGAGATTTATTGCGCGTGGGCGGGCCGCGGCCGTTATGACAGCTCGTCATGAGCACAGCTCCACTGTGACTCATGACGAGCTGAGCTCGTCATGAGCATGGAAGGGGTTAATCACTACATTAACATTGCCACTACTGAAAATGTGATGGTAGAGCATGATACTAGATGAAACAAGGTTTGTTCAAAGGTATGCACTAGGTTGCTGAAAGTTACTAAATTTACTTCAATATTATTTAGGTTTGTTTCCTAAATGTTACAGAATTCGTATTTTTAATTCTACTTTCATTGAAAGATTGGGATAGAATTATATTACGGTGGTCGTGCTTACTTTTTTAAAAATCATATTAAATGTAAATAATTTTTGGTTTACCATTCGAGTTAGCTTACAGTAATTTAGGTAATTAAATTTAATATTGCTAAGAGAAACCATTAGGATCACTAAATTAATACTTATGTATCTAAATTTTATTTCATTTCACTCAATTTAGAGTATAGAAAGCGAATTTTAATGTTGGGTAAAGATAAAGCTAATTTAGTAGATTTTATTTAACACCAATATATTTGACATAATTGTAATTAATAAAAGGTTAGTATATTAAATAATTTAGGGTAATATACAAAACTAGTTATAACTTTATTTAGCATTAGGATAAGATTTACTTTTAGATCTGTTTTGAATTTAATAACATTAAATGACATCCAATTAATTTTATTTTGTTTAAAGTTTGAATGCAGTTATTTTCAGAGTTTGGTAAAGGTAGCTAATTTAATTTCATATATTTAAATGTATATAATCAAGTTTAATTTATTTGTAATTAATGTAGATTAGTTATCAAGTTAAAATTTACTGAAGTGATTTTGAGGTCTCACCTGAGCCAGCGCATGCGCTGCTCTGGCAAGACATTTAGTGAGTGGGGGCTTTAGAAATGTGATCCAAAAAAGAGTGACAAAGTGCACACCGATTTTTTCAAAAGTTTCTCAGTCTTGCGTTTGTTCGCGTGCTGGCCCAGAATCGTGGTCTGCCCAAAGCCACGTACTTGTGAAAAACATTAGAAACCATGGGGCAACCTCTCACCCCATTTCTGGAAGCACAGCGATGAATATGTGCATACCAATAATGCAATACGTTAACCAAGTTTACTCCAAAATGTATTCAAAGTTCATCAGAGTTATTCACGGTATCCAGGATTTAACCATAGTCGGCCTTCAAGGTAAATCTAATCCTTTTCCAGCCCTTACCTTTACAAAAACGTCCTTCTCAATCCCTTCCAGGTGATCTACTAACTGTGTTACACCCCCAATCTACAATTTAAACACCTAAATTCAAACCCCGCCCTCAAGTGAGGCCAAGGGCACTCCTTTTAACCCTGTGTTTCCCACTGTACTTAATTTACGTTATCTTAACTCTCCCATCGGCATCATCACCATATAACCACCCTCAACTGTTCGTGTATTCAAATTCACTATTTCAACTTATTATATGTGAACAGTAGTAACTCTGCATTATACTTACTAACTATCTTCCTGGTGTCTTTACACTACAACACCCACTATGCATTGCGCTCACTATCTTACGAAATCTGGATCGTTCCTGAACATTAACCTAGATTTCCCCGATCTACCTGTTAATATTAACAACGTTGATTGAAAGGTATCATAAATAGCATATTTCATACTGCAAAACTGATGATTCACAGTATTGTATAATCACTATTACAAACGTGTTTGTTGTATATACAAGAACATGACAATAAAAACATCTGAAGTGTATTGTGCAACAGTTTTAAAACGTAGTTTGGAAAATTAACTTCCGAAGATATGTTCTTCCAATAGTCTCTTAAGTGACTTCGTCATGATTGTTCATTCGTATCCTTATTCAATGGGTGCAACTCGTCTAAAAAGGCAGACAATAGGCAATCCAAAAAAGAGTGACAAAGTGCACACCGGTATTTTTCAAAGGTTTCTCAGTCTTGCGTTTGTTCGCGTGCTGGCTGAGAATCGTGGTCTGCCCAAAGCCACGTACTTGTGAAAAACATTAGAAACAATGGGGCAACCTCTCACCCCATTTCTGGACTCACAGCGATGAATATGTGCATACCAATAATGCAATACGTTAAGCCAAGTTTACTCCAAAATTTATTCAAAGTTCATCAGAGTTATTCTCGGTATCCAGGATTTATCCATAGTCACTTGTGAGACATCTTACTTTCATCACTGTAACCTCAAACGCTACAGAGGCCTTAATCGGTATCTAGGAGTGCATGTAAGTGATCTGCATTAGTCCAACAGTAACCCAATGCATTTCGGACCTTCTCATGGCCCTTCGTCAGGGGTATTCTACAATTAAAAAACAACTTTTCAATACAAGAACTTTCCAAATCGATGTTCCTTTGTACATGTTTAAACATTTTACAAGCGATTATCTCATAACCCGTTCATACATCAACCTTTTCCCGCTAATCATGACTGTAAACCGCCACAAATGTATTGATGTCCAAATCTCTCTCCCTTCATCTTCCCAATTCTCCTTGTGTAATTCTCATAAGTGCACAAGTTACAACACGGTGTTTCAGTGAATCTACGAACAAAGTGTGACAATTCCTATACACGCGTAATTTAAGATGTCATATTTCAGTTTGCCTTCAAGGTAAATCTAATCCTGGATACCGTGAATAACTCTGATGAACTTTGAATACATTTTGGAGTAAACTTGGTTTAACGTATTGCATTATTGGTATGCACATATTCATCGCTGTGCATCCAGAAATGGGCTTTAGAAATGTGACCACAAGCTTTTGCTTGTGGCCTAAAGCTTGCTGTTACGCGTGCAGGCACGCACACAGGCGCCATCTGGCTTTCCTCGCGATGAGGCGCCATCTGGCTTTCCTCTCGCTTGCTCTCCTGACCAGCGCATGCCCCTTCCCCTCCCCCACCACAGAGCACGTGTCACGGCCGCAGGTCTGTATTCCAACACTGCTTGCTCTTTCACTGTCCCACTTTCACGGCGGCGTCACTTTCTTGGCCGCGCGGCCAATGCTTGTTTTTTAAACTTTCAGCGCGAAGCGCGCTGGTTTGTAATTATTTCTTTATTCTTGTTGTTACTGCTTTACTTGTGCTCCAACATATTATGTACCACAGCTAGTAGGTTGTTTAGCATGTCCGCCCTGAATTCTGATATATTACAGTCCCTTTGAATGAGGCAACCCTCAGCGCAGTCCTGCCGCTAAGGCTTCGATACTACAATCGTCAGCGCTTCTCTTTGCCCCCTCGGCCCTCTCGATTTGCATTGACTACATCAGTCGAAGGGCTTCAAGACTGGGATTGCGTGCCACGTTAGGCACCCAGGGTCTCCCCATGGGGGCAGTCCGGACCGGCCCGCAGTGACGCAAGCTTTATTTTGCATGGCTCTGTGTGGGCGCAGAGTCTTTCTCCCAGACCGAGCAGCGCGGCGTGCCCCGCAGACCTACTCCCTTATAGCGCCCGCACTCCCCACATTTCTTCGTAGCTTCTACTGCCCACAAGTGCTCTTATGTGCTTGTCTCCACTCCCTGGTTCCGTCAAGGCCAGCTCCGGTGCCCATCCGAGGCCCCGCAAACACAGCAAAGCTGCACCGCCGCTGCTCTCGTAGAGCTTCTGTGGCAGTTTCTCCATGGCAGCACATGCCACCAACTTGCTCCTATAGTGTAGTGCGTGCCTCAGGCCGCGCCATCTGTCACGCTGTTCATCAACTCCAGCCGTCAGGGCAGACAGCCTCTCGGGGCGTGACGTCTAGTGCCCCACAAGATTGGCCGATCACCAGACCCACCTCCGCAGGCTATATTCCAGCTGCAGGGCACCGGTGCATGCACCCGCCCCTCACCCCCGCTTGCAGGGCCTCAGTCATTCTCCCCGGCCTCCTTGTTTTTTTGTCATGTGTGCCCTTCAGCTTGTTATCTCAGTCTCTGCAGTTTTATAGCTGTAGTTTCCTTTTTGCTCAAACTTTCTCTAACCAGCAGTCCTACTACCTCTCAGCAGCTGTTTTCTATACAATTTGTCTAGTAAGGTCGCCAGATTACAGGATTCTTTGCGGATATTGAGCTCACGGCTGGTGAAGCTGCACTACAGTGTTGCCATCTTCCTGTGGGCTCTCTAGCGCCCCCCCCCCCAAAGACCATAGAAATTAATTAAACCTATAATACTAATAGTGCCCAACAGCATAATTTTTATTGAACAGCATTGGCATTACAGAAGATTCTAGACTGTACTGCTAGTTATTGTATCAACCTCTGAAGGATAAAAGGCAGTCAACAGCTGAATTTCGAACATGTGACCTTTAAGATACAATAGGTGTCAGCAGCATGTGCTTAACTGTTGGAGCGATCATGCTTGCATGGCAACACTACACAAACTAAGCAAATCTACATGAAGAGGTCCAATCTAATTCAGAAGCAAAGAACTTTCTCGCTGGGGCCAATTAGGGAGAAAAAATAATTAATGCAGGTATGGTCATACTTCTGAACCAAGGTCATTCTATCTACACACTAGCAAGAGAACTGAATTTTCAGAACTGCCTGTTCTGAAAAATTTGACGATTTCTCCATACAGTTTGCCCCCTTGTCTTCCATAATCGATTGGACATGTTCTTTTCATGGAATTATCTGTGACCTTTAAGCCAGAGAGGTCAAAGTAGCCCTAGGCTCACGCTTGTTGTCGATCAAAGGGTTGCTTTAAGTAACTACGAAGGACCGTGCGATTTTGACCAACTTTTTAAAAATATTTTTTTTACCTCAACTAAGAGAGTACCCGGCCTTCTCTTAGGCAGATGGGGTTAACATCAACAGAGGGCGGTAGAAAACAAGCAACACTATGTACAGTGGGAGGAGGGAAACACATGCACTCTTATGGAGTGCATCCAAGAAACATAAAAAAATAAGTACTTCCAAAAGCGAGCGGGCAGTGGTGGGATACTGGCCAGAGGCAGGATGCCATACTTCATCCATACTCCATGGACTGAACAGCCTGACCGGAAGAGAAAGTGAAACTAGGATGCCTGAACAGTGAGAAACCGCTAAATGGTAAGTAATGAGCTAGCTCTAAGTCCTTTGTAGGTTTTTTTATTTACAAGAAATTTCCCAAGCACAGCAGAGGTGCTGCGGAGGCAAAACCAACAAGCATTGGCATAGCCAATAGGTCTCGCCTTTGGGACCTTATAAGTGTTTGGTTATCCAGCACAATATCCTTGGTTCAACAACATCAACAGTTGCATGGCTAAACACTTATAATGTCCCAAAGGCGAGACCTATTGGCTATGCCAATGCTTGTTCTTTAAATATATTCAAATCATGGTAGGGGTTACTACTAGGCATGGTTTTGGGTTACGCATTTGATTACATTTAGTGTAAGGGTTAGTGTAACTTTTGTAGCTAGAATAGATGTTAGGGTGGTCAAAGTAGCGAAGAAATTAGATATGACTGATGTGAAAGTGTCACAGACCACAAGATGTTTGCAGAATGAGAGGGAAGCCTTGTACAACACTTGAAAAAAGGCTCTTGAAGGATAAGGGAAGGAACAGGCAAACAAAAGAAGACTGGCAAGACAATAGGGTGGTCGAGATGGATAAGAGAGAAACAGTAAAGCATAAGTCAGAACAGAGTGAAGACTGAATCAGCGCAAAAAGCTTGGTGGTGGCCAGAGCCGAGAGCCAGATGAGAGAATGGAGCAAATCACGTGCTAGATGAGATATGAAACCAAGGCCTATGTCAGATTAGAGGGGGGCATGTGGCACAAATAAGGAGGATTGATAGAGATGAAGACTAAGAGAAGGGGGCACAGCTAAACATAGACAACAGAATGAAATAAGGTGCAAGCAGAATGAGAGAGGGAAGTGAAACACTGTAAAAGAAGATAGAGACCAGCCATAAGAAATTAAGGACCAATGTCAAAGCCAGGTGAGAAAGCAGATCAAACCTTAGAATGGATGAGAGAGAGAATCAAGGTAGAAAGTGGAAGAAGTATTGAACAGAGACATTGTCTGGATTTGCGAAGGGAGTTAGGCACGTCATTTCCGTTCAAAAACCTTTATTTCAGTCATTAAGACCATAAAAGTATGTGTACAATACAATAGATATCTTCACATGATAAAATTAATAAAAAAGGAATCCATCCAACATACAAAAGTGCATGTGCATCATCTTTATGTGCCAAGATGACAATCTGCAATAACATATGAGCAAGGCCAATAACCTCAACAAAGGGCAAATGTGTAGATAAAGAAGGGACAAGAGGAAAAAAATTACAGAAGAAGGAAAACACAACATGAGTCCAGTGACTCTAATTGGTTTCAAAGGACCATGGCCTGCTTAACAAAAGTAATAAAATTAATGCATCCAATTAAATCACTACTAATGGCATTGTGGATAACAAATTACACATACAGTGAGAGTTAAAACATATTTTATCTACATAATTGAGATTTAAAACTGTAGAAAGGTAAGGTTTTTTTTTGTTGGGGTTAAACTGTGAAGTAAAAAGTTTATGCATTTGCATCAGGTGTAACTATTTTTAAGAAAATCCAGCGCCTGCGCCACATTGAATTTAGAAATCGAGAGACAGCCAATACAATGGGCTTAGAGGTGCCAAACTTCAAAACTCTACATGCCTCCTGGCAATGCACAAACCCTAGGTACCTGCACAACTGTATGAGCCAGCGCTGTCTTGCAGGTTTATAGCCTGGACAAAAAAATAAAACATGGAGCTCTGACTCCTCCTGATAGTTACAGGCTGGGCACCCTCATGAGGCAGTTTTAGACCATTTACAGGTAAAGACACGGAGTGGAAGGGTACCAAATCTAAACTGGAGATATAGTTTTCTTGCTGAAAAAGGTAGAATGACATTCGAGAAGGACTCAAATTTGTACTCTTCTTTTATTATCAGGAATTCGGCTGTCAGATGACCTGAAGCCGGGTTCCCATGGATGGCTGCCAGTTTGTGTATTTGCTAAATTTTTACCAGTTTGGCGCGTGAGATAGCAAAGCATGCTTCCTCTGAATTACTCCAGAGACTTGGTTTACCTAGCCTACTGCACTCTCTCATTATATGTGCAAACCAAGGATTTTTTTCTGCCCCCGGGAAACCCAGTAACTCTTGTTTCTGACCGATATTCTGCCAATTCCGGGTCACCCACAATCCGCGCCAGAAGGTTAAGGGTCTTAGACCAATCTCATCTCCAATTGGTCTAATACCCAAGTCTAGCCGCAGGGGGATTAAGGGGGTGCTAGAAGGGAGACCCAAAATCTGTCTCAGGAAGCTGTTCTCTACTTTACTCACATGACTACAGGAACAATGACCCCAAAGTTCGGCCCCCACATTGTTGCACCCCTGGCTTGCGCCTTATAGATCTCTGCTATGGGCCCAGCTGGTTTAGAGGAGGACTCTCTAAGTAATTTTGCAATTCCTCCAGTAGTCTGGGCTAACTTAAGCTTGGCTTTGGCGATTTGTGGCCCCTACTCCATATTTTCTGTCATGGTGACACCCAAATAGTCAAATACCGATACGCTTTCCAGCACAATGTCATTTAGACGAGGATTTGGGCGTGATGTCTTGGCTGGGTTGAAGACCATAAACTTGGTCTTCATGGTATTTAGCTCCAGTCCCCTGTTGATACAAAAAATGACAAAGCTGCCCAGGACCCTCTGTATTCCCATCGGCGACTTTGACATTAAGAGGCTGTCATCCGCAAACATCAATTCCGGGACCTTTGAGTTTGCTAGCTTTGGGGGTCATTATCCTTATCCTCAATAAGTTGAGGAATCAATGCGTTGACAAAGAGGCAGAACATGGTAGATGTGAGCACGCACCCCTGCCTCACTCCTTTGTCAAATGGGAATCATGAAGTTAATTCTTCTCCTTTCCTACATCTTACTTGGGCAAAATTAGGTAGAGGCTGCCACCCTCCATTCTCACCGTTTTCCAAAATATAAGTTGATGTCTATATATTTAGGTCGACCGTGGAAATGTTCTTCCTGAATCCGGCTTGCCATGGGCTTAAAATTTCATTAACTTCCATCCACCCCTGGAGGCGGTCAAGGAGTACCTGTGCAAACAGTTTTTGCGTGACATCGATCAAACTGATCGTTCTGTAGTTTGCAGGTAGAAGTGGAGAGCGCCTTTTAAAACCTGGGACAATTTCTACCCCGCCCAGGTTCCAGGAATCAGCACACCTTTTATTATGGCATTGAATAATACCCACAGGTAAGGGCACCATATTGTTGGTTCTGCCCGAAAAAGATCCCCTGGAAGCTTATCTAATCCCGGTGCTTTGCTGGCGGGAAGTTTCTTTATTGCATTTGAGACTTCAAGAGGGGTGATCCCATCAACTTCTTTGTGGATGGTCCTTGGTGGGGTAGTAATTGTCGAATCTGCCGGACCGGCGTCTGCAAGAGTGATCCTTGGGGGATCTGTGAGTATGTCATTGTGGAAGCCGGGTGCTACCTTCGTAGTATATAGGGCCTGGAAATGGTCTACACACTTCTCTGCTGCTATCTTCGGCTCTGTAGCTGAATTGCCTTCCCTACTGCCTGTTCTGACTATAGCCCAGAATTCCTTCATGTCTTTATTCAGTAGGGCAGATTTTGTCGTCCCATTTGTTTAGTTCCCAGGACTGCTTTGCTAGACAGATGGCCTCTTTGTACAACACCCGCTTGCATTTAGTTAATAACTTGTCTTTGGCTTTAATGGCTGCTAACAAGGCCCGTTTCGCCTTTCGGCAATTACCATTGAACCATGATTGAGTGACCCATTTTTTAACCTTGGAGTGCCTTTTTGGGTAAAATATCAGCCAGTTTGTCTGCAAGGCCTGCGTGTAATTCTGCAGCTTTGATAGGAGCTGGGTTGCCCCCAACAGCAGCATCACCACTGATTTCTAGGAGGACTGGGGTTACAACTGCATAAAGTGCACTCCACTTATCAGGTGATTGCTTTATTACCCCCCATTTATTCTCCTCCTATTGTTGGAGAGTATTAGTCTATTATCGGGGGGGGACTGCTGGCTGGGACAATACCCAAGTCCGGCACCTTCAATACTAAAGCCAGGGCGTTGTCTCTCTCATGCTGTTGCACAACGGCGAGATCAAGAACCCTGGGCCCTGTTCTAGTCTCCACTAAGATGTAATCCAGGTGAGTAGCATGGCCAATTCTATTAAATGTTGGGTTCCCTGGTGTGTCTGATATTGTGCGACCATTACATGTTCTCAGAGAATAGATCAGTGTGATTGCATTGATTTGGAGAGCCAGTGGGGACCAGGCCTTGATTCGTGGAATTTGTGGATCAGGGATTGACCATTGGGAATCCTCCTCATTGGAGATTGTATCAGTAATGTGGGGAAGGGGCTCAAATTGGCAGTTAAAATCGGCCCCAACGATCAACCTCATATCTGGGGTAACACTAGGAATAAAATAATTCAGTAGATCAAGGGTTGGGGATTCCCTGCTCAGACTTAAAGGTCGGGAATAGATGTTAATGAGAGCAAGCTTCAGCTTAGTTGGGAAACTGAGTGTTACACATTGAATATCGCTGGACGAAGAGTTCAGCTGTCTAGCTTTGTAGCCCAAGTGTGAGCCACCCAAATAAATAAACCCCCAGACGGTCTACCCCTATCTCTTGTGGTAGCTGAGATGTTGAATGACGCGAACCCCACCCTTGTAAAGTCATCCCATGCCCATGTTTCCTGGAACGTGCAGATATCATGTTGGTCCACAAAAAGCCCCCATTCGTTGCAAGACAGTTTGCTTTTGAGGCCAGCAACGTTCCAGGACCTTCCCTGTGTAGGGCGTATCATTTGGGGCATCAAGGGAGTGAGCGTCAAGGGTGTAGTTGTCATCTGGTAGAATTGAGGTGGGGCTGACAGATGTTGTAATGGGTTGATTTGCCCTGCAGATATTGATATTGGGAAGAACTGGAGGTATGGGAGCTATGGGTCTGGGGAAATCTCGTGGCCCTACTGGCCGCTTGGCCACCTGTGGAATTGTTACAGCCCGGTCCTTTGGTTTTAGCCCTGTCCCAGAATAAGTGGGCTGACTTGATTGACCACGACCAGGCTGCACTGGTCCTCCAGGGGGCCTCGGGGTACTCTTTCCCTGGCCTGTTCCCATTATCACTGCTTGTGAATCCACTTCTTCCAGAACCCCATATCTGTTTGTTACAGGTAGGTTATAGAGTAAATATCTGGTGGAAGGATACCTGTGCCAATGTTCTGATGTTCTATAGGCCGCCTACCAAGATCTAAGGTGATCTTGGCCCTACCTGGATTGTAGCAGTGGGAATAGAAGTAGTCCAGCGGAAGGGCTCTCACCTCAGTGTGGGACTCTAAGGGGCTAGGTTTCTGGGTTGGTAGCCTACATACAGTCTGGGGATTTTTGAAATTGATGATCGCACAGTCCCCATGGATTGCTTTTTTGCTGGTTCCCACCCAAGCAACTCTCCGGACCATTAACATTTCCCCTGCCCTTTCGTAGGGGAATTGTCTATGCCTTGCCAGTCAAAACAGGCTTTTGTTCCGAAGGTTCAGTTGTGACTCCCTCTGGCTATTATTGAGTTTTGGTACCCCTGCCAGAATGATCACGTAGGGGGATGAGGCTGGAGGTAGGTTTATAATTGGCTTGGTCATTACTTCTGTCCTGCCCACTGGGCACTCTTCCCCCCCCCCCCCCCCAACCCTTCTCTACTTACTTTAGGCCCTATTGAGATGTTATTACTTTGATGTATACTCCGCATAGTGTGGGTTGTAACATCGTTCCCATTATAACAATTGGGTAACCCAATAATGGTCTTTGGACCTGACAATTAATTTCTTCCAAACAATAGTCATTTAATTAAATCTTTGAGCATGCGTAACGTCAGCTTGTGGTAAACAAAGTTCCATAAACAGTTAAATTATGATGTGCAACAACCAATAGATTTCAAACCAGCATGTATTTAATCATACATTCAATAAACTAACAGTCGATATTCTACTAAATCTTAAAAGATGGAAAGAAGAAAACGTTAATCCAAGCAAAAAAAAAGGGGGTGCTCAATTTTGATAATAAGCTAAGATAAGGTAAGGAAAGGGAAAGAGTTCCCAGCTGCAGTCATGAAACGATGATTGAAAATTTTTGTTCAGTATTTAAGAGATGTATCACCATTTGCACGGTGAAAAGGGGGGGGGGGGGCGGCTTGTGGTCCTGGCCTGTAGGGGTGGATGTCAGCGTTTCAACCCGACTTTGGGCACAGAGGGAATTTGGGGACTCGGCCGGTGGGTCTTCTTCAGGACAGGGATAAGCAACCTGTTCACGGTGTGCGTAGCTCCCGTAATAACCACCCACTGGGGTTTGCGGTGTGAAAGGGTATGGCTTTTTAATAATCCATAATCTTCAAGGGAGCATGAGTCCTCACCCGTAATTGTAGGGCAGCGTAGACCGATTTAATCGGCGCAAAGCATTCAATTCAGCAACTTGAGTTTTCTTTACAACTCCTCACTCGGGCGATTGAAAGTGAGGCATTTGAATCGCCCAGGCCCCAAATTCCCTCTGTACCCAAAGTCTGGTCAAAACGTTGATGCCCACCCCTTAAGGCCTGGACCACAAACCCACCCTTTCCACCGTGCAAATGATGATACATCTCTTAAATATTGAATGAAATATGTTGAACAGAGAATTTTTGTACAATGGATTATCCCTGGCTAGGCCTATATAGATTTGATATTTTGTTATCAATCCGTCTTGAATTTTTCCAATCATAGTTTCATGACTTCCGCTGGTAACTCTTTCTCTTTCCTTACCGTATCTTTTTCTCTAAATTGAGCACCCCCTTTTTTTGCACGTTCGCTTGGAGCAACCTTTTCTTCTTTCTTTCTTTTAAGATATAGTAGAATATCGACTGTTAGTTTATTGAATTTATGATTAAATATATGCATGCTGTTTTGAAATCTATTGGTTGATGCACATCATAACTTAACTGTTTACGGAACTCTGTTTACCACGAGCTGACGTTACACATGCTCAAAGATTTAATTAAATGACTATTGTCTGGAAGAAAGTAATTGTTTAAAAGAAAGGTCTAGGACCATTGTCTCCTGTAACATAGTTCCCAGTCTCACAGTGGGATTTCCTAGTGACTAGATGCGTGGTATGATCTTGCCCCTGCTGGGCACCAGGACTCTGGAGGGTGCTATTGTCACCACAGCTAGTGTTTGTGTGACTAGAGGGGTCTTGGATCCTAGGTGTCATTGGGTTGTCTGGTGGTATCCGGCTTGCAAGGTCTTCCTGGCAGCTGAAGACACTCCCCCCTCAATACAGTTTTTATTGTGTTCGTGAAAGAGTGTGTTTCCTTGAATCCCCCATGGTTGTCAGACTGTGTATACGATCAACTAGGGGGCAACTTCTTCCTTCACAATAATTCTGAGTTGGATCAGCAGGTCTGCTACTAGGCTCTGAGCCCAGAGTGGGTAATTCGGGTCTGTACGGGTATTAACAATGCATTCTACAGTTACATTTTGGTTGTCTATGAGTTCCGCTCTTACATCAGGCCCCCCTTTGGCTTTTTTACTTTTGGGTTCCCCCCCACTTGCTTGCTTTCGCTTCCTATTCTTGCGAGTGCCTAAAACAACGTCCCCCTATCGGGTTACAGTTGGTGCATCTTCTTGTTGTGGGGAGGGTGGGGGGCACATTCTCCATGGATAAGGGGACTATGGAAGTAATTTTGGGAGTAGGCGATGCTGTCAGCGGGAGAGAGAGCTGGGGTTATTTACAGACGTCTTTCAGTGAATTCTATTTCTGTTGTGACAGCACCTATATCCCTCTGTAGCATTCTATCAATGGAAGATGGGAGGGGTGGGGAGGAAAGGTTTACTTTGGTACGAGACTGTTTAGCAACACAAGTGAGTTTCCCCATGGTTCAACCATAGGGGAACCACAATGAAACCACCTAATACACAAATCCAACAATCCAACAGACAATCATGAGAGCTTATAAGCAGTGTGATTAATGAATAGTCCGGAAAGGTTGATTGAACCCATATACATGCAGGTATCTTAGAACCGCTGTAAATGGGATCAGGTAGACACAGTCATACAGCAATCAAAATTGACTTGGCATAGGGGGCGCCGAAGACGGCAGAGTCCCCTACAATGTAAAAAAGGTAATCAAAACTCTTCCCATGCGGTGAGGTAATTTAAGGCACTGCCTTGTTCATCGGAGCATATATTCTTCCCAGGAAAGCTTCCTTGAGCTCCGCTACAAGATGACCAGTTAGTGCCGAATACACAAAGTTTATTACTGGACGGGCTGTAGGGCCAAAATGCAACAAACAAAGTCTTACCCTTGATTTGTGTAAAAAATCGAAATCAAAGGGGGTGTCCCTGCCCTGCGTCTTCCTGGGAATGACGGGCAAGGACGGGCCCACCCTTGGCCCGGGCTTTGCCCGGGCGTGTCCCATGCCGCGGATGTTCGTTGCGCTTTATGTAGCGCGTGGGGCTTGGACTCTCCTCCCTCCTGGGAGATCAAGGATTCCTGGGACTTGGAGTCCCCAACCAGGACGCAACAACAGCGTCAGATGAAAAAATTGAGTAAATCATAAAGCAGATGAGGGCAGCAATTATTAATTAAACAACAGAGGAACATCATAAAAGACCAAGGATGGAGCAGTCTGTTGTGCACTATACTCTGAGAGTGCCATGAAGCATAAGGGGGATGAGCGAGTTGCGAGGCACAAGTAAGATGAGCGGGTGAAATGAGATCAGAAAAGGATGGGCGAAGGGATCAAGGTTCGATGTGGATGAGAGCCAAACGAGGTACAAGATTGATGTGAGAGGGGATCAGGCACAAGGCAGGTGAAAGTGATTTGCCAAAAAAGAGGTTAGACCAAGATAAGATGAAGTGAAATCGGAACAAACCAGATGAGATGCCTAAAATGGTTGTGTTCAGAAGTGGGGTCAAGGGGGTTGAACATCCCTGATTCCTCCTCTGGAGCATCGCCACCCATACCTAAGTTATCCTGCCCGCAGGATTTTGGAGGTCATCCTGCAGTAGCATCTCTAAGTGAGGCTATTTGGTAGGGTTGCTACCAGCCTTAAGTTTCCTAGAGGCACACAGGGTCCAAAGTTCCTGGAACCTAAGACCAATTAATCTAGAGGCCTGAGCCCCACTGGACTCACCCACCTGAGACATGGTACTAGGTGTGGTGTAGTGTAGTGTGGTGTACTGCAGCTACCTTCCCTAGCGATTCTAAACTTCCATAGATTGTAGAAAGGATTGTGCTAAGACCCTTGATAACCAATCCAAGATGTTTAGTAGAACTTACTTGATACAGTATTTATATGTGCCTAGCTAGTAATGGTTTCTCATGTAACCTTCACTTGATTAAGTGGTAAAACAGTGCAAGATTTAATCCCAACCGCTGCACACGAATGTAGGAGACTGGCTTAGTATGTGGTGCACACGAAAAAGAGTGATGGACCTTGTACTAAACCATTCAGCACTTATGGTTATTTTAGTGGTCTTTGATAACCTTAGGCTCTCAGTGGTAGCAGTGGGGAGCAGCCTTCAGGCTTATCTTGAAGAAGTGTAAGCAGCTTGGTTCACCACATGTAATCAATAGTGTAGATTAGATGAAAAAGAACCACACAGTGTTTATGGAAAATAGGGCTATTTTTTACACAGCATAATCACTATCACTTTGGCATATCGCTAGCCGGAGATATCAACAATACACATTAAAATACTTCAAAGAATCAGGTAAGTGGCACTAATATACACTGGTCTAGAGGGGGAGGTCAAACCATATTCTAAAGAAGTGGAATGTGAACTGCAAGGAAGAATGGGACTTGTACCAAAGGAGTCAGAGGAGCTGGGAGAAGCTGGAACCACCCAAGTTAAGTAACAAGGAACCCCTTGGAGGGTGTGTGCAGAGTGAAAACGCAGCCATGTGCCCAATGGAAGTCAATGGAGAAGTCGTGATTTGGGGAGAGGAGTTGGCTTAACGGTTAGGGCGGTCGACCTCAAATCTGGGGAACTGGGTTTGAGTCTCGGCAATGACGCTGAACATCCTGTGATTCTGGGCAAACCACTTAATCTCCCTGTGCCTAACAAAAATGAATGTGTCCTAATGTAACGCGACTGGTGCTATGTAAAGCGCTCTGATACCCGATTCGGGTCAAGTTTGGGCTATATAAAACTCTTTCAAAAAAAAAAAAAAAAAAAAAACAAGGACCCTTTCCAAAGAAACCCTTTGGAGGACAGAACGTTGTAGAGCCACCCCACCTGTGGATGCCCCAGAAACCAGGTTATCAGCTCCAGGGTAGCCAGGTGCAGAGGGATGGAGTGGTGTTGGAACCTCCAGTAGACGAAAATGGAAGACTTGGGAAGAAAGGCCTCTGGAGAAGACTCTGAAGATCTCTGGTGGAATCCAAGGGTGGATTCTTGGAGAGGTGAACCTGCAAGCAGAGGGGACAAAGTATTTTTCACTCTGAGGTGACCAGGAGGCAGGGAAGCACAATGCCCACCCTTGGCATGGAGCTCAGGAGAGTTGATGAGGACCTTGCTGCAGCAGTGGGGGCCAGGCAATGCTGAGCAAGACCAGGAGCTGTACACAAGCTGTCCCGCGTTGGTGTCTATGTGCTCGATGTCTGACTGGAGTGCCAATAAGCCTTAATAGCTGCAACTGGTGTGAATGACAAGATGCAATCTTTGGAACCAGCAAAGTCCAAGGGACTCATCAAGTGCAGGAGAGTGGGGGCAGGCCCAGAGGCCTAGTTGGTGGCATGCTTCATCATTGGGTTCCCACCCAAGGTGCCAAGTGCACCTTGGGTGTGCTACGACGTCTGAACTACAGCAGTGCCAACATTTTTGGATACATGAGCTAAACCCAAACCTCGTAGTTCAGGCGTCGTAGCACATCCAAGGTGCACTCGGTGCCTTGGGTGGGAACCCAATGATGAAGCATGCCACCAACTAGGTTGGTGGGTGAGGGTTCTTTTAAAATACCAAATGGCTTTCTTTTTGGACTCAAACTGATCATTTATTGGTTGGCCAGTCCTTGTTGATACTTTGATACCAAGCATGACCAGGTTTGATGCAGCCAATATATAGTTAGACTTTTCTTAATGACTTGTTCAACCTGGGTTAGTACCAGGACCTGAGGCCTGTATGGCCTCATTTTCATCAGCTGTGCTCAATAGGGCACAGATGGTAAAACCACTTCTTAGTGAGGTGGGGGCCACTCTAGAAGACACTAGAGGAATAGACTGAAACAAGAGCTAAGGACAGATTCTGGCACCTTTCCCGTAGTCTGCACCTCCAGCTCCATTTGGAGAGGAGGGTCAGCATCCTTAGGAGGATATGGTGTCAGAGGCTGGGTCCTTGCCAAAGCTGCAGGAGAGCTGCTGGTGGCAAGAGGACTATCCCCCTGTGGAGTTTTTAAAGGCACAGGCTGAGTGTCCTACACTTGTTGGTCCCCGGAAGACTTCTCAGAAACCAGGTTTCTACTGCAGTAGTCAGAAAGCACGGGATCTCAATTACCCAGAGCCAGAAGCTAGCAAACGTCTGGTGGTTCCTCATGTGCAGAGGAATTTCCTGTTGCATCTAGCACATGAAGTACCCTTATCTGGTCACTTTGGCATTAAAAAGACAAAGGGCAGATTATCACGTCTGTTTTACTGACTTAGAGTTGGTCAGGATGTGGAGAAGCTTTGCCATACCTGTCTGGTATGTCAGTCCAGTGACAAGTGTTGTGGCCAGACGAAGGCACCCTTGGTGTCTCTACCTTTTGTGGGGGTACCATTCGAGAGGGTGGGGATTGATATAATTGATTCGTTGGACCCTCCATGCTCCTCAGGCAACAATTACATTCTTGTTGTGGTGGACCATGCCGCCAGATATTTTTATTTATAGTGTTTTATATAGCGCGAACTTGACCCTTGGGTATCGGAGCGCTTCACAGTTACATGAGGTGCATTAATATATATAATATTCCGGTACATGTCTTTCTTAGCCGTTTCAGCATAAACAATTTTAGGAACTGTTTAATGAACAAGGTGTAACAGTATTCCTATACAAATGGTTCCGATGTGCTTTTCCGTGAGTTCTACAGCAGAAACAATTCCTGATCGACGTTTGGGTATTTTTCACGATGCCGATGATGAGCAGTCTTGCCTAAGGAAGGAACTTGCTCATTAGGAAGACCTTCGCTTCCCTCTTGAATGTTGCTGTGTTTGGAATTTTTCTAATGTTTGGAGGGAGTGAATTCCAGATTCTGGGGGCTGCTCCGGAGAAAGCTGTCATACGTTCCTTCTTCCGAAAGATGGGTAGTTTCAGCAACAGCTGTCTGGCACTCCTGGCTGGTCTGCTTCCCCCTGATAGATCAATTTTCTGAGCTAAGTACCTTTGTGTTTTGTAGTGGAGTGCTTTGTGGGTAGTACATGCCAGTTTAAGTTGATTTCTGGCTTCGTATGTTAACCAGTTTAATGCTTTCAGGTGTGGGGAGATATGGTCGTATTTTCTAGATCCAGTAATGAGTCTTGCGGCCCCATTTAGACATGCTTTTAGTGGTGCTGTAGAAATTTTTGATAGACCTGCTAGATTTGTACATCCATATCCAATCCTTGAAATAACTAAGGACTGAACTGCCAATTTGAGGTCCACCGTAGAAATGAGTGGTTTCACTTTTCTAATATAGTTCAGGTGAAACCGGGTACTTTTTGCCATTGATTTGATGTGGGCTTTTATGTCTAGGTTCTTGTCAAGTGTGATAACCAGTGATTTAGTTGAGTCAACTAGAGTAGGGGCGCAGTTTAGCGCTGTGATCAGTTTGGTCCATTCCTTCACTTCTGTGGGGTTGTTTCGTGGTGATATAGGAATTTAGTTTTTTGTGCATTTACTTTCAGATGATTGTAGTTAACCAGTGTAATGACAATTTTAAGGCCTCATTCATTATCGTGATGTCTTCCAGTGACGAGATTTTGATGTAGATCTGAATATCATCTGCGTACATGTGATAGGATAAGTTTGTATCTCAGAGAATTTCTGTAAGGGGATCGACATAAAGGTTGAATAGTGACGGATATAGTGTTGATCCTTGAGTGACTCCAATCGAATTTGGGCATGATGGGGATAGCGTCTGGTTGACCACGAATCTTTGTGTTATGTTCTGAAGGAAGGATTCAAACCATTTCAGAACATTTCCAGATAGTCCCATCCTGTCTTGAAGCCTGACTAGCAATTTTTCATGATTTACTGTGTCAAAATCAGAGGACAGGTCAAGGAGGACTAGTAGGCATCTTTGATTGTGATCTAGGGCCTGTAGTGCATCATCCACTATATGTAAGATTGCTGTTTCCGTACTGTGGCCTGGTCTGAATCCCAATTGGCAGTCGTCCAGCAGCTTGAAATTAGCGATGTGATTGCTCAGTTGATTTTGCACACATTTCTCAATTAGTTTGGCAAGTAATGGAATATTGGTTACTGGGCAAAGGTTGTTTTGCTCTTCCGGGTCCGCTGTAGGTTTTTTGATGATGGGGAGGACTTGACCTGTTTTTAGGCACTCTGGTAGGATCCATTGAGATAGTGAGGCATTTATTATTTTTGTCCATATTGGGACGACAATATGGTTGATTCTTTTTAGGCATTTAGGGGGGAGGGGGTAATTGTAGTGATTATTGGGTTTGATATCCGAAAGAGTTTTGGCAATGGTATTGACCAGAAGGTTGCCCATTGTGCATTGTTTTTCAATCTATCATGATCGTTTGTCGTGGTATCATTGTTCTGTGGTGGTAGTTGGCTGGAGAGGTTGTCGGCTGCCATCCTGAGCTCTCTTTCTAGCGTGTTGGTCTTGCCAGTGAAGTGTTGAGAATTCCTCGAAGCTCAGTTGAGTTTTAGTAGTTTCTTGGGCAGATTTGGCCAACTTATTGGATTGTTGCTTTAACATCTCGAATAGTTTCCGTGGTCTGTTTTTGGCGTTGTCCAGTTCCGATCTAAAAAAATTCCTTTTTGGAGTTGAGTACCCTTTTGTTGTACTCGTTTCTGATTTTTCTGAGAGTTTAAGCTGGGGAGATTATGGGTGCTGTCTCCATTTTCTTTTTTGCAAGTCTCAGTTTCCACCTATCTTCATTCAGTATGTCATTAAACCATAGATTTTTATCTTTCTCTGATATTCTTTTCAGTTTTAGTGGCATGTTGGAGTTGACTATATTCGTCATTGGCTTAGTGTATTGCTCAGTGAGTTCGTTAACGTTCAGCAAGTTAGGCGGATTTAAATCCTTCTCACATCTTGCTACTAGTAGCTCAATATTAGTGTCTTTGGTGTCCCGAGTCCACTTTTTAAGTTTGACAGTTTGCGTGGTCTTGTTCTTTTTTTTATGGGGGGTATCAGGAAGGTTATGGCATGGTGATCTGACCAATCGCAAGGAACAATTGAGTGGACTGTAATATCCTTGCTTCTCAAAATTACCCAGTCTAAGGTTGCCCCTTTCGAGTGAGTTGGCTGTGTGCAGGCTTGAGTACGGTTTAGATCTGTTAAAAAGTGTTTCAGTGCCCAGGTACCCTGAGGTGATGGCTTTTAAGGAAACTGCTGCCAAAGTGGTAGCTAGGGATCTTTTCCAGGGTTGGATTCCCGCAGACGGTGGTTACTCATAGAAAAAACTTCATCTCCTCTTACATGAAGGCCATGTGGGAAGAGGTAGGTGTAACTTACCACTTCTCCACTGCTTACCAATCCCAGACCAATGGTTTGATGGAGCGTTTCAATAAGAACCTAAAGAGCATGATAGGGACTCTGTCTGATCCCCTCAAGAGGAAGTGGGATCTCCTCTTGCCATACCTGTTGTTTGCTTATAGGGAGATACAACAGAAAGGAGTTTGGTTCAGTCCCTTAGAACTTCTTTTTGGGCATCCTGTCTGAGGTCCCCTGACTTTGGTCAAGGAGGCTGAAAGGGCAACCATAAATTCCCTACCCGTGGTGTCGTGGAATATGTCCTGGGCCTTCGTAAAGTAATGGCCCAGCTCATGAGCAAAGCAAAGAATAATCTTGAAGCCAGTCAGGAGCTGATGGAGTGGTATGACCAGAGGTCATGCTGGACCTGGAAGTGTGTGTCCCTAAAGCCGATTTGTCCCCAGGCTCTGGAGGACATGTGGTATGGTCCCCACAAAGTTGTTAGGAAGATTTCTGATGTCATCTATTTAGTTGACACAGGTGACTCACAGGAGCCCCAAAGGGTATTCCATGTTAATCGGCTGAAGCTGTCTTCAAAGGGATTACATGGTTTCTTTGCATGCAATGGCTGAAGAAGTGGAACAGAACAGTAAGCCGCTCCCTGACTTATTGCAAGGTGATGGGAAGGATCATTCAGTTGAGGGTGTTAAGCTTGTCTCTGAACTGACACCTGAACAGCAGGTGGAGTGTAAAGAGCTGCTGGCGAGACTTAGCCATCACTTTTCAATTACCCCTGGGCTGACGCCTGTCTATGTTCATAGCCTAGACAAAGGGGCAACCTGGCTGTTAAAAGCAAGACGTACAGGATGTCAGACCAGGTCCAAGAGTGCATCAAGAATGAAGTGGTCAAGATGCTGAACCTGGGTATTTTTGAGACATCCCATAGTCTCTGGGCCAGTCATTTGTGTTTGTGCCTAAGCAGGGGTCAGCTCGCCTGCATTTCTGTGTGGACTATTGTGGTCTAAACACTGACAAAAACTGATGCCCATCCTATTTCCTGAGCTGATGTGCTGGTGGATAGGTTGGGTGTCGCAAAGTACCTTGGTACTTTTGATGTACCTGCTGTTACTGGCAGATTGCCTTAACACCTGATGCCAAGGAGAAAACCGCATTTTCAACCCCCTGAGTGCGCTACCAAGTTAAAGTTATGCCTTTTGGATTGAAGAATGCTACTGCTAGCCCCTAGTCAACAATGTATTGTTAGGTCTGGAAGAGGTCTATGTGGTGTACCTGGATGAAATTGCAGTGCTCAGTACTTCCTGGGAGGACCACATGGGACATCTGATGCAGGTGTTGGTGAGGATGCAGGGGGCCAAACTGACCTTAAAGGCAATCAAGTGTCAAGTTGGGCATTCCTCTGTTTATCTTGGACTTCAGGTGGATAATGGGAAGGTTCGCCCCCTGGAGGCTACAGTCCAGGCGGTGTTGAACTGGGAGATTTCCACAACCCAGACCCAGGTAAGGGCCTTACTGGTTGCTATCGGAACTTTGTAGGAAGCTATGGGACCACAGTTGCCCCATTCACAGTCCTGACCTCTAAGAAGCAGCCCAGGAAGGTGTCTATACTGAAGTTTTTCAGAAATTGTTCACTCTTGGAAACTGTTCAGAGTACAGTACTAAAAACTGGAAGCGGCTGCCTGTCGTCTGAAGGTAACGAATCCTCAAATAGGGGTTAGACTATAAAAACCTTAGGGACCAACACCCTGACGAATGCCAGTACGACTCTTGTGAGCGTTTGAGTTGGCAGAAACATGTTGGTACAAGCAGCTGGGATTTAGGGGTCTTTACCTCCCCAAAAGAATCCCAACAGTTTACTTTTAAATTCTGCCAGGAGGTGACAGGAATAAAATTGCATACAGTCTCCCCCTAGGTAGTTTTAGTATATATGTCTGCACACCTTTGGTCCCTTCTTGAGGGAATATTTTTCCTTACTTTGTTTGTCATTATTTGTATTTGTTATCACCTTTCATCTTTCTGTGACCTCACCACTACTTTCTTCATCTCTAAAAAACATTGCGCTCCGCCCTCTGTGTTGGTCTGCACGGGGGCGTTTGACGCGGCCCAGTGATGAAGCATGACACTGCAAAGTGTGTGAGGGCAGTATTATAAGAATATTGCTTTTTCCTTTTCATAAACACTTTAGGTTTTGTTAGTAAGGGATAACAGTGTGTGTCTTTCCCACTATCATGGTTACCTGTTATTAAAAAGTTTGGGTAGTTCTTCTCTGTATAGTGAGTTCTAAACGTTTGTTAGGGGAGTCAGAGAAGGCTAAAGCTCTCCCTTGTATCTCTTCCTTGTGATAGTGTATGTCTATACTGAAGTGTCAGAGGGCATTTGATGAATTGAAGGCAGCACTATTCAATGTATCTGTGTTGAAGGCCCATGTTTACAGTCAGACCTTCATTGTGCACATAGATGTTTCAGACAAAGAGTGGGGGCAGTTCTTGCCCAGCTCAGAGGAAAGAGAAGGGATCATCTGGTGGCCTTAATTTGCTGCTGACTACACCCCAGGCAGCAGAACTGGTCTGCTGTGGAAAATAATGTTTTCCCATAGTGTGGGCCCTTTGAAGATTCAGGCTTTTTTGGGGCAAGGTTTGAGGTACAGACAGATCACAAGCCCCTGAAGGAAGTGGCCCTTAGGGGCCACCCGGGTTATGTACAACCACCTGCTATGTCTTCCCAAGTAATGAAGAGTCGGTCAGACAGTAGAGAATGCAAACCGGTTTTATTAGCAATACTCTGCAAAGGAGTCCAATCTGACCTGCACCCTAAGATGTCTGCCGAGGGACTGGCCCCCCAACGGCATGCAATGCATGATCATTCCTCCAAGAACCCCCCCGACCACGCCCACAGTGGAAAGTTACCGACCAGGGCCGAACATGAACAAAAAAGGCACAGAAGGATGAGCTACCACCTGCCAGATTGGTACATGCTATCTGCAGCTCAAGGTTACCATGCTGAGTCTCAGAGTCTTCTAACGTGGTAGCAGAACTACACACTTGGAAAGGCATGCGAGGGCAGAATGGCCTATTCATTAGTAAGTTGGGCAGCAGCCTTGAAGAGAAAAGAAAATAACTAAATACAATGTTCTGCTGAGGCACGCAATACGAATAATGAGGCTTAGTTCGGACACAGCCTAACCAGCCCAATAGGGATTACGAAAGACAAAATGGAATCACACTTGCCAAATAAAGCATGCACGCTGCAGGGATAACTCAGTGGGTTGCATAACGTGAATACAAATGGTGTCTATTTAGCCACACACTGCTAACCTAATATAGCCTGAAACGAGTGCATAGCAGGAATGGAACTTTCATATCCAACACCCCTCTCATGGGCTCATGGCAATGAAGGGGGAGGTGATCAGGTGATCCATATCTCTTGATGGGCTAGATCTCATTGCGGAACATAAGGCAGGCTTACAGCACGGTAATGAAGATGGCCTTTCCTGCCGTTTTACCCATTCAGATGATTGGCCTTCTCCCACTGGGGAATAATTACCGGCCATTCTGATCTGGGGGTGGCTATATGTTGGGATGGGCAGTCTAATGCATGTCTCTGGAAAGCGGGCTTTCCCTGCTTTATGCTGATCTCCAGTCAATTAACTTTAAAAGTTACTGTATATTTTCTTATTCCCACCTCAGTGAGCATGACAATCACCTGTTTACATGGATTGGGACCCTAGAGCTTGGCTCTGAGGTTGAGGGGGGCATGTATTGTGCACCCCTATTTCAGAGAGTGGCTACTGCCATTTCTAACCAGGCTGTGGTAGACGGACAGTGGTGGCAGCAATAAATCTATAGTCTGGTATCCCTGTGTTTTAAGAAGGGTGGGTTACTAGCCACCCTTCTAATCAATTCTGTGCAGTCTCCCTTGTCTACCTGGAACGTGGGTAGAGGATGTGGCTTAACGGCTAGAGCGGGCTACCTCGGAGCTGGGGACCCAGGTTTGAGTCTCGGCAAGGACGCTCAACATCCTGTGATTCTCGGCAAATTACTTAATCTCCCCATGCCTAACAAAATAAATATGTCCATCTGTAACGCAACTGGTGCTCATGTTGAGAGCTCTGATACTTTTGGGTTGAGTTCGCGCTATATAAAACAAAAACAAAACATGTGTTCGAGAGCCAGTGGGTGTACTGGGGGGAAGGATGGTGAGTTGAGCCATTGTGTGTATTATGAGCTGTTTTGATCGACATGCCAGCTCCCCCGTGTCCTCTCCCTAATCCACGAATAAGCCCAGTGGGCTTATCTGTGTTTAGCTACATTAACTCCGCTAGGAGGGACCCTCCCACCTTTCTGTTAAGTAATGGCCAGGGCCTCCTGGTCTGGAGTTAATTGAAATTCCTCTCTTGGGAGATAAGGAAGCTTGCAGCACATCAGCGGAGACCGAGAGAGACGGGGATACTTGATCCCATTCCTTGAAGGTGAAATAACTTGGCCCAGAGCCCTCTCCGGTGCTGTTGGAGCCTGTGTGCTATTCCCAGTTACAAGCTGTAGTTGGTGAAGAGCGTCCTGTGGTACAGGCCCCCACCTTTCTTTATGTGACATCTGGGCGGGTATTCGGGTGTCCGTGTACTCTGACCAGTCACTACTCTCCTACAGCTCTCCAGTGGCCATTGGACTAGTGCGACTCCAGTAAACTGTGCCACAACATCTGGCAGATATGATCAGATCCCTGACGCCTCTAAAGCAGTGTCCTCACTCAGGACAGGAGGGTGCTTCTGTTTCTTTGGGTGGTGGGTTAATGGCTGAACAAGAAAATTTGACTTCACAACAAATGCTGAAACAAAATCATTTCAATACAAGGATTGGCATCCTGTCTCTAGTGAATGAGAGGGTAGGAGACTGGCTTAGTATATGGTGCTCACTGAGCACCCTGCACCAATCTAGACAACCTTTATGGTGATTTTAGTGGTCTTAGGCAACCTTGGAAAGTTCTCTAAAACGCTAGCTGTGAAGAGCAGCCTTCAGGCTTATTCCAGAAGGAGTGTAAAGCAGCTTGTTTTACCAGTACTTAATTTGATGGTATAGGTTAAGTAAAAAAGAACCACACAGTTGAGTTATAAAAAAATGTATTTGGTATTAACACTCACTAACACAAAGCAATATCTCCTTCCTGGAGATATAAACACAATACATACAATACTTTGCCAATAGAACTCGTAAGCAGCACCAATACTCAGAAGTCTCCAGGGGGAGAACAAACCATATACTAAAGTAATGGAATGCGAACCAAGACTTAAGTCAAGAATGGACCCAGAAGACGTAGAAGAGTTGGGGATCCAAGGAACCACCCAAGGTGAGTGTCTAGGAACCCCATGGAGGTTGTGCGCGAGTGGGAACACAATCACGTGCTCAGTTCAAGTCAATGAGTGAATTTCGGTTGCAGTTTTAAAGAAGGACCCTCTCAGTGGACTCTGAAGAACACCCCATGGAAGTTGGAAGGTTTGAGAGTCACTCCACCCGTGGATACACCAGAAACCAGGATACCTACAACAGGGAAGCCCGAATGCATAGGTGCGAAGTGACGTTAGAAACCACAGTGGACCACAATGGAGGATTTCAGAAAAGATGCCGCTGGTGAAGAAGGTGAAAGCGTCCGGTCTAACCCAAAGGCGGATTTAAGATGAGAGATACCTGCAAGCAGAGGGAACAGAGTCTATGCCACTCAGGAATAAGCAGGAGGCGTGGAAGATGAATGCCCACCGATGTCGGACATGTAGGTGAGTTGATGGCACCCTTGAATTTGCAGCTGTGTGGACCAGTTGATGCTGAGGAAGACCAGAAGTAGTTCACGAGCTGTCCCAAGTCGGATGTCTAGAGCCAAGGGGTCAGTGTCCGGAAGAGCCACCAACTAGGATTGGCAGCAGCAAGCAACATAGTTAATGAAAAAGGTGCAGTGTCGGGACCAGCAAGGTTCTTGTGACTCACCACGAGCAGGTAAGTCAGAGCAGGCCCTAGCAAGCAGGTGAGCCCACTTGTGTCGAAGAAGACCCTCGAGAGGACCTACAGGTCAGAAGCACAGGAGTCGCAAAAGGACTTCAAGCAGCTCACCAAAGGGTAAAGAGTATTCAGTGTAGATGAAGATCTTAGCTTCAGGAGATTGTGGGTAGAGCTTCTTGGAGCCCAAAGATCTCTGGAGAGACAGTTAACAAGCCTTGGCAATGGCAAGTCATCGCGGTGCACAGGAATACTGCTCCAGCGGTTTCCGACAAGGGATACTGCCTTCAAACTTGCTGTGAAGACAAGGCAGGCCTTGAGGGAGTTGCAGAACCACCACCTTTGTTGCTGAACTATTTGGAGTCCGTAGAAGCTGAGGAACAGCAGACTGGTCAGCTTTGTTGCGGTGCCTGCAGATGCAGGAGAGTGACTCCTTCACTCCAAGGGAGATTCCTTTGGGTGTTTTGGATCTCCACAGGCCTTATGAAAAACCTGTATGGAGCACAGGCGCAGACTATGCAGCAGACATGCAGGACGACGAGACCAGGAGCAGCAGTAGTCTTCCCAGTTGCAGTCTCGGTTCCCAACGCGAAGTCCAGCGATATCCAGAGTGCCCAGTCAGTTGAAGTTGAAGTGATATTGGATCTGAATCTTGTCCCACGACGAATTTAGGAACCCAACCACATGTAAGCCCTTAAGTACGCTAAGCAAAGTGTTGGGACGATTCAGGGGTCTCTCCCACAGAAGGGGCTGGGCAGTGTGGGGAGAATGCTCTCATGTCCTTTTTCCAGTTTCACACCAGAGTGTGAGCCATACACGACTGGCACATTTAATTTATTTAAGTCCCAGATAAAGAGGCATAAAATGTATCCAGGCCTGTAAATTAAATGCTTCTATTTGGCCTGCAGCACTATTGTGCGAACCCACTTAAGTAGCCCTTTCAAACATGTCTCAGGCCTGCCATTGCAGTCTATGCGGAGTTTCAAACTGCCAATTTGACTTAGCAAAATAACCCTTTGCCAGGCCTAAAACTCCTACCGTGTAGTGATCCTTAGTAGTGAACAGCTCCTTTTTACCTGGTGCCACTAGAGCGAGGCCTATGGCTACTCGCCTATGTAGAGGTTCCGCTGCTGTGTGCTTAACTCGCCCTTGGCCCACATCAGTTAGATGTGGAAGTGCTGTGCAGCAAAGAGTAGTGCCTCTGTATGTGTTCCTGTGAAGGGTACAGTACAGGGATAGAGAAGTTATACACAGTATATGCATGGTTAGTGCACACACTGAATGCATGTATGCCTGTTGGGTACAGTACATAAGAGATGTAATGCTGGGCAGTGCATGCACAAGAAAGGCACGTGCTGAGTCTGTTCTTGCATCAAGTACAATACATGAAGGGCGAAGTGTTGTGCAGCACACATGCTGAGTTTGTGTGTTTATAAAAAAACAGAAGTACACCCAGCTATAAAGCATAAATGCTTCAGTGTTGAAGAGTGCACAGAGATTCAATGTGTGTGGTGAATGTATGTGTGCCTGTATTGGTACAATGAATTTAAGTAGAAGAGCTGTACAGTAAGTGTGCTGTGAAAGCAAACTGAGTGCCAATGTGCCTGCAATGGTACATTACATGGAGGACCCTGGGTTCCTTTTTGAGAGGTCCAGGTTTGCCTGATGAACACTAGGGGGTGGGTGGAATGTTGCATTCTTCCCGCAGAATGGGCAGAGTTTGTCAAATCTACATTACCCTTGTAACGCTGAGTTCCGGCCAGATTCCACCCTTGGCCGCTTTTTCCTGTGAGGCTCCAGAAATGCGAACGAGATTTGGCCTCCCATAGCGCCATTTTCTAATGAGGGCAGTTGCGGCCTGAGGGCTGCTTCTTGAGTAGATTTCCTGCTGCTCAAGTGGATTTTCTGCTGCTTGAGTGGATTTTCTACTTGAGCGGCAGCAAAATCAACTTGAATGGCTACGTGTTCGTGCAGACATGCTGCCATTTGCACTGAATTTTGAGTGCTTCTCGAGCTACTGGCTCTAAAGTCCAGTGCAAGCAGCGCAAAATGGTTTTTTTTCTGTTGGATGGTGGAACTCCGCAGAATTTAGCACAGTTTTTATGCAACTCCGCAGAATTCTGCTGAGTGAAACTCCAAACGTTTCGCATATTCCATGAGGGACAGATTAATCCCCCCAGACAGGTTTGTGTATTGATGCATTACCGTGAGCTGGGTGAGACACCGCCCCGGAGGGAAAGCAAGGCTCTCCGTGTGCACTTCAAAGAGTGCTCTTTGATTCAGTGATAGATCACAAGGAAGGGGCCAGGACACATCCCAGGAAGGGAATTGGGGCGGATAAAGTAATCATAACTACCCTGGCTGGGAGCCCGGTATTAACCTTTTTATGCACATAGCTCTGTGGCTGACATCTGGATGTGAACTCGGATCATTACCATGAATTTGGTTGTGGGTCAGTAATCCTCAGTCATGTCTGCTGTGACAACCATCACTTCAGAGGAAAGGAGAAAAGGAAAGATGTCCACTTTAAAAGAAGCAAAATCCCAATATAAAACTTCAAAGGCTCCGACCCAAAATCACATTTGCTGTCTGGAAAAGGAACACAAAAAGGGGAGACTTAAACCAGAAACGTTGTAATCAGCTAAGCAGCCAGATGGGCTGTATGAGGAGGTTAAGCTCTGCAAGACTTCTGCCTGTGACCAGGATTGGGGCAAAGTCCTGCTAGTCTCCCTGCTGGCTGAGTGTAATGAATGTGCTTTTCACTGAAAGGACACACCCAAACCCTGCACTCCCACCTGGCGAATTTACCACTGCACCTTCAAATAATACGCGTTTGCACAGCACTCCCACTCTGGAGGCAAAAAGATAAATTCAGGTGCTTTTTAAAATGACACACACATGTTTATTAATGCAATGTTTAAAAAAGGTAGGCCAAATGTATCAATAAATGCAGATTCCCAAGTATCAATTAACTACAATTAACAATTAAATAAACAATTGAAATAAAATGCAGTATGTACAGGTAGCAAAGAGTACAAAATGGTTAACACCTCACTGATTGAAGTTGCATCATCCTTGGTACTCATGCTTTGGGAAGCCCGTCAAAAGCCCAGGAAGGTGTTTCAATCAGGACTCAAGTTCCGTCACTTCCACAGCAATACGTCTATTCTGTGGTGAACTTCCACCTGGCCCCAGAAGGCTCCCAGCTTTAATACCATTACTCAACGTGTGGTGAAGCTTCTAGAAAACCTCGTCCCCTTCTCATGAGAAGGAGCCGAGCTGGCTGTACCAGTCTGTGTCAAGGCCAAGACTGATTCTGGCCAAGCTCCCGTATTTTGACTTCGAGGCAAAGTTGCACATTCCACAGACACTTCCCACAACATATTCCAGTTCACTCTGGTCAGTGAGGTGCGGAATACATGTGAGGAGCAGAAAGACCTTGAATATGAATCGCAAGCACTGCTGTGCATGCAGGAACAAGGCAAAGTCAGACATGAGGCCATGTCAAAGCCAATAGTAAGCGCTTATAATTCAAGCACTGCTGTTCTACTTCATGACCGCTCCCACTAAAAGACAGCAAGATTACAAGACAGAAGGGAAGCATGCATATGTAGGACCATCCTACATTAAGGCTAGGGTAAAATAACACACTAAAGTCAGTTGAAATGGTGGTAGTCGAAGGTCATCTTAGGGTGCCCAACCCCAAGAGTGGCTCTTTCACTACACTGAGGGGACGCCAAGGTCAGAAAGAAGGGTGAGACAGGGATTTGCCTGACGGCTACTAGAAACTCGACCTCAAGGGGGATTGTGTTATAGCTTCTGAATGTCATATACCTTTGCATGTGAAGAGTTAAAAATAAAATACTTCTTTTTTTGTATAAAAGTAAGTATTGGACTGGGCATTGATTTATTGTAAGTACTGTTTGAACTTTGAGTTATGAGCCGTGCTCATTGATCTGTATCTACATCTACCCAGAGAATCCTCATCATCGAGGGGTGGTAGCTGGGAGAATGGTGCTTTCTTTCACTGAGACAATGGTAAATGGGAATACGCTGCTGTGCTTCATTGAGTATTTGTAATTGAAAATGTGCTGCTCTGCTACATTGAGGGGTGGTAACTTGGAGTACTCTGCTTTGCTTCACTGTGTTTTGGAAACGGAATACGCTGCTGTGTTTCATTCAAGGGTGGTAACTGGGAATAGACTGCTGTGTATCACTAAGGGTTAGTAACTGGAGTACTCTGCTGTGCTTAATTGAGTTGTGGTAAATGTGTGCATGGTATACTGGTTTCTTTGTGAGGTGGCTTTGTATACCCGCGACTTGCTCTGCTCAAATGACTTCAGTGATTTTTGATACTCTGGTCTCTTCATGAGACGACCTTACATACATCTGACTTGCTTCTCACTTTTCTCTCCTCTACAGCATGCCCAAGTGAATGACTGGATGGCAGCCAAGTCCATTTACAACTTCTCATCCAGAAAAATTGATAAAAACAAGGTGTCCCCGAAAAAATACAGGTGAGTTAGACTTGTACCGCTTCCACTCTTGGGATATGCATATTGCGTCTACCTGAAATTGCCAGACTAATGCTGATTGTTCCGAGCTCGCTTGTCTCATTAGCCACTGTATGTTTCACAGAGTGCTTAGAAGAGACTTGAAGTTGGAGACCTACACTGTGCTTGTTTGCATCATCACCAACTTACCCTCTAAACTTGAATCAACTGCTGTTCTTCATTGAGGGTGGTAACGGAGTACGCTGTTTTCCTTTACTGTGGGGTTGGTATCTGCAAGTACGCTGCTTTGTGTCACAGGGTGGTAATCAGGAGTATGCTGCTATGCTTCACTGAAGGTTGGTGATTGGGAGCCTGAAGGCTGGTAACATATTACACTGTTGTGCTTTATTGAGTGGTAATAATGGACTTGTTTGTTTGCCTTCATTGAGGAGTGGTAACTGGGAGTACACTGTGATGCTTCATTGAGGGGTGGTAACTGGAAATACGCTGTTGTGTTTTACTGAAGGGTGTCAACTGGAGTACGCTGCAGTGCTTTGTGTGGTGGTAACTGTGTGTATGGTACACTGGTCTCTTCATGAGGCGATCTTGCATACCTGTTACTTGCTCTGCTTAAATGACTTTGGTGCTTTGATACACTGGTCTCTTCATGAGGTGATCTTGCATACCACATACTTGCTCTCAGTGTTTTGGTACACTGGTCTCCTCATGAGGTGATCTTGCATGCCTCTGACTTGCTTTATGTAACTGACTTTTCAGTGCTTTTTATATACTGGTCTCTTCATGAGTTGATCTTGTACACATCTGACTTTTTCTGTGTAATTCACTTCTCACTTTCCTCTCTTCTACAGTATGCCCAAGTGGATGTCTTGAGGGCAGCCAAGTCCATTTACGAGTTCTCATCCAGACACATTGATAAAAACAAGGTGTCCCTGGAAAAATACAGGTGAGTTGCACTTGCATCTCTTCCACTCTTGGGATTTGCATCTTGCGTCTACCTGAAGTTGCCAGACTAATGCTGATGGTTCCGAGCTCGCGTTTCTCAGCAGCCACCATATGTTTCATAGAGTGCTTAGAAGAGACTTGAAGTTGGAGACATGCACTGAATAAATGGGTAAAGAAAGGTTTTCTATGACCATTTTCTTTTCTGCTTCATTCTAGTTTGCTTGTTGGCATCATTGTCAACTTACCCTCCAAATGAGGAAAGACCCTGTAAACTACTCTCCGCTTGTTTAACTTTAAGCAACTTATGCTGAAAAGGGTTTACGGATCCCAGGTTTCCCTTCGAACCAGTTTGTTAAACAGGCCTGTAATGGGCAGGGGTGAGGGGTGGTCTTTGAGGAGCGTATGGGAGTTCAGCTCATACTTGAGGCTTTAATTAATGTAAGTAGGGCATTACATAGCAATGAAAGGTAGTGCTGCAGCTACTACGTAACAGCTTCTATGCACATTGACTGATGCTTTTCTCCCTCAGGAACCTGGGGAACAGGTGCAGATTCAAGCCTTTGCCGGGTGCAGTCCATCACATATTTAGCAAACTGTGTGTCAAAGTTGACAGAGCCTACCCTCTCTGGAAGTGGATGAAGATGTAGGCCAAAGACTGGGAAACCTTTGGCGAGTGAGTATGTGCAGACTGTCTTAACTGCTGGTGCTCAGCATGACTTGTTTTATGCATTCCTTACAGCAGAGGTCTTCCGGGGGTCCTAAATGCCCCTAGCCAAGAGGAGGATCTACTATGCCCCAGATTGCTGTGTTTCTAATGAAAAAACTGTGTCAGTGTGCCACTCTAATAGGCCATTCGTCACCTCTTTCTTCATTTGTGTTGTGTAGTTGTTGGGGTGAGAGTCAAATTACCCTCACACTCCTTGCTCTGTCATTGATGTCTCATCATGAATCGATCTTGCATACCTCTGACTTGCTGTGCGTAATTGACGTCTTTGTGCTTTGATGCACAGGCCTCTTCATGGTGTTTGCTAGCGTACCTTTGACCTGCTGTTAGTGATTGACTCATCGGTGCTGTGATGAACAGGCCTCTTCTTGGGGCGGCTTTGCATACTTCTGACTTGCTCTTGTATTGGACTTGTCAGTGTTTTGATGCACTGGCCTGTTCATGAGGCAATCTTGCTTACCTCTGATGTACTGTCTGTAATTGACTTCTCAGTGCTTTGACACACTTTCCTCTTCATGTGGCGACGTTGCATACCTCTGACTTGCGCTACGTGATTTACATCTCTGGGCTTTGACGCACGGGCCTCTTCATGAGGCGAGCTTGCCTACCACTGACCTGCTGTGCCTGATTATTTTCTCGGTGCTTTGATTCACAGGCCTATTCATGGGGCGATCTTGCATACCTCTGAATTGTGCTGCGTAATTGAGTTCTAGGTGCTTTGGTGAACTGGTCTCTTCATGAGGGGAGGTAACAGAATACGCTGCTGTGCTTTGAGCGTTGATAACCGGGAATATGCTGCTGTGCTTCATTGATGATTGGTAACAAATAATCATTGGGCTACAATGAGGAGTAGTAACTGGGAGTACACTGCTTTGCTTCAGTGAGTTGTGGTAACAGAATACTCGGCTGTTATGTATTGAGCGTTGGTTACTGGGCATACTTCTGTGCTTCATTGATGATTAGTAACTATAAAAATGCTACTGTGCTACATTGAGGGTTGATACCTGGGAGTCCTCTGCTGTGTCTCACTGAGGTGTGGTAACAGAATAAGCTGCTGTGCTTTATTGAGGGTTGGTAACAGGGAATACACTGTGATGCTTCATTGACAATTTGCACCTGCAAATTCTCTACTGTGCTATATTGAGGGGTGGTAACTGGGACTACACTGCTGTACTTCATTGAAGAGTGGTGCGGACTATGCATGGGGTAACATGGAGTACGCTGCTGTCCTTCACTGAGGTGTGGTAACGGAGTACGCTGCCTTGCTTTATTGAGTGTTGATAACAGGGAATACGCTGCTGTGCTTCATTGACTATTTGAATCTGCAAATTCACTACTCTGCTTCACTGCGGTGTGGTAGCAGAATACGCTGCTGTGCTGAATTGGGCGTTCGTAACTGGGAATACGCTACTGTGCTTTATTGACGATTAGTAACGGCAAATTTGCCACTGTGCTACATTAAGGAGTAGTAACTGAGAGTACACTGCTTTGCTTCAGTGAGGTATGGTAACCGAATACGCTGCTGTGCTGTACTGAGCGTTCATTACTGGGAATACGCTGCTGTGCTTAATTGATGATTGATCACTGCAAATTTGTCACTGTGCTACATTAAGGGGTGTTAACTGGGAGTACACTGCTGTGTTTCACTGAGGTGTGGTAACAGAATTCGCTGCTGTCCTTTATTGAGCTTTGGTAACCATTAGTACACTTCTGTGTTTCATTAACAATTTACAACTGCAAATTCGCTACTGTTCTATATTGAGTGGTGGTACCTGGGAGTATGCTGCTCTGCTTCATTGAGTTGTGGTAACAGAATACGCTGCTGTGCTGTATTGAGCGTTGATAACAGGGAATACGCTGCAGTACTTCATTGGCGAATTGTAACTGCTTATTCACTATTGTACTATATTGAGGGCTGATAAATGTAAGTACGCTGTTGTGCTTCACTGAGGTGTGGTAGTAGGTTGCTGTGCTGTATTGAGCGTTTGCTACTGGGAATAAGCTGCTGTACTTTATGGACAATTTGCAACTGTAAATTTGCTACTGTGCTACATTGAGGAGGAGTAACTGGGAGTACTCTGCTGTGTTTCACTGGGGTGTAGTAACCGAATATGCTGCTGTGCTTTATTGAGCGTTGGCAACATGGAATATGCTGCTGTGCTTCATTGACAATTTGCAACGTTAAATTCACTCCTGTGCTATATTGAGAGTTGGTAACTGGGAGTATGCTGCTCTGCTTCATTGAGGTGTGGTAACAGAATATGCTGCTGTTCTTTGAGCATTGGTAACCGGGAATACGCTTCTGATATTCATTGATGATTGGTAACTGCGAATTGGTCACTGTGCTACATTGAGGAGTAGGAACGGGGAGCTCACTGCTTGGCTTCACTGAGGTGTGGTAACAGAATATGCTGCTGTGCTGTATTGAGCGTTCATTACTGGGAATAAACTGCTGTGCTCATTGATTATTGGTAACTGCTAATTCGCTATTGTGCTATATTGAGGGTCGGTAACTGGGAGCACTCTGCTGTATTTCACTGTGGTTTAGGAACAGAATAAGCTGCTGTGCTTCATTGAGGGTGCGTAACTGGGACTACACTGCTGTGCTTTATTGAGCAGTATGGACTATGAGGGTGTGGTAACTGGGAGTACACTGTTGTCCTTCTTTCAGTTGCGGTAACAGAGTACACTGCTGTGCTTTGAGCGTTGATAACGGAATACGCTGCTGTGCTTCATTGACAGTTTGTAATTGAGAATTCGCTACTGTGCTATTTTGAGGGTCGGTAACTGGGACTACGCTGCTGTCCTTCACTGAGGTGTGGTAACAGAATATGCTGCTGTGCTTTATTGATGATTTTTAACTGCAAATTCTCTGCTGTGCTATATTGAGGGGTGGTAAATGGAAGTAAGCTGTTGTGCGTCACTGAGATGTGGTAACAGAATACGCTGCTGTCCTGTAGTGAACGTTTGTTACTGGGAATAAGCTGCTGTGCTTTATTGACCATTAGTAACTGCAAATTTGCCACTGTGCTACAGTGAGGAGTAGTAACTGGGAGTACACTGATTTGCTCCAGTGAGGTGTGTTAATAGAATATGCTGCTGTGCTGTATTGAGCGTTTGTTACTGGGAATACACTGCTGTGCTTCCAAGATGATTGGCAATTGCAAATTGGTCACTGTGCTACATTTAGGAGTAGTAACTTGGAGTATACGACTTTGCTTCACTGAGGTGTGGTAACGGAATACCCTGCTGTGCTGTATCGAGCTTTCATAACTGGGAATACGCTGCTGTGCTTTATTGACAATTTGCAACTGTAAATTCGCTTCTGTGCTATATTAAGGGGTGGTAACTGGGAGTACGCTGCTCTGCTTCATTGAGGTGAAGTAACAGAATACGCTGCTGTGATTTGAGCGTTGGTAACAGGGAATATGCTTCTGTGAATTATTGATGATTGGTAACTGCCAATTGGTCACTGTGCTACAATGAGGAGTATTAACTGGGAGTGCACTGCTTTGCTTCAGTGAGTTGTGGTAACAGAATACGCTGCTGTGCTTTATTGAGGGTTGGTAACCGGGAATACACTGTGATGCTTCATTGACAATTTGCAACTGCAAATTCTCTACTGTGCTATATTGAGCGGTGGTAACTGGGACTACGCTGCTGTGTATCATTGAAGAGTGGTACGGACTATGAGAAGAGTAACTGGGATTGCTCTTCTGTCCTTCTTCTCCAAGGTGTGATAACAGAATACGCTGCTGTGCTGTATTGCACGTTCATTACTGAGAATACGCTGCTGTGCTTCATTGATGATTGGTAAGTGCAAATTTGTCCATGTGCTACATTGAGGAGTAGGAACAGGGAGTTGCTTCACTTAGAGGTGGTTACAGAACATGCTGCTGTGCTGTATTGAGCGTTCATTACTGGGAATACGCTGTTGTGCTTCATTGATGATTGGTATCTGCAAATTCGCTACTGTGCTACATTGCGGGGTAGTGACTGGGAGTACTCTGCTGTGTTTCACTGGGATGTGGTAACAGAATACGGTGCTGTGCTTCATTAAGGTGTAACAGAATACGCAGCTGTGCTTTATTGAATTTTGGTAACCGGTAGTACACTTCTGTGTCTCATTAACAATGTGCAACTGCGAATTCACTGCTGTGCTATATTGAGTTGTTATAACTGGGACTACGCTGCTGCGCTAGACTGAGGTGTGGTAACAGAATACGCTGCTGTGTTGTATTGAGCGTTGGTAACTGCAAATACACTACTGTGCTATATTGAATGGTGGTAACTGGGAGTACGCTAATGTGCTTCATTGACAATTTGCAACAGCAAATTTGCTACTGTGCTAAATAGAGGAGTAGTAACTGGGAGTATACTGCTTTGCTTTAGTGAGTTGTGGCAACAGGATACGCTGCTGTGCTGTATTGAGCGTTGGTTACTGGGAATACGCTCCTGTGCTTCATTGATGATTGGTAACTGCAAATTCGCTACTGTGCTACATTGAGGGGTGGTAACTGGGAGTACACTGCTGGGTTTCACTGAGGTACGTTTAAAGAATTCGCTACTGTGCTATATTGGTAACTGGGTCTATGCTGCTGTGCTTCACTGGAGATTGGTACGGACTATGGGGTGGTAACTGGAATTAAGCTGCTGTCCTTTACTGAGGTGTGGTAACAATACACTGCTGTGCTGTATTGAGCGTTTGTTACTGGGAATAAGCTGTTGTGCAGTATTGAGCGTTTGTTACTGGGAATATGCAGATGTACTTCTAAGGTGATTGGTAACTGCAAATTCGTCACTGTGCTACATTGAGTAGTAACTGGGAGTACATTGGTTTGCTTTACTGAGGTGTGGTAACATAATACGCTGCTGTGCTGTGTTGAGGCTTGGTTACTGGGTATACGCTGCTGTGCTCCAATGACTCTTTGTAAGTGCAAATTCAGTACTGTGCTACAGTGAGGGGTGGTAAATGGAAGTAGGCTGTTGTGCTTCACTGTGGTGTGGTAGCCGAATACGCTGTTGGGCTAAATTGAGCGTTCGTTACTGGGAATACGCTGCTGGGCTTTGACGATTGGGAACTGCAAATTTGCCTCTGTACTACGTTGAGGAGCAGTAACTGGGAGTACATTGCATTGCTTCACTATGGTGAGGTAACCGAATATGCTGCTGTGTTGTATTGAGCGTTCATTACTGCGAATACGCTGCTGTGGTTTATTGGCGATTGGTAAATGCAAATTTGCCACATTGTTACAATGATGGGTGGTAACTGGAGTATGCTGCTGTGCGTCTTTGAGGGGTGATAACTGGTGTACTCCGCTGTGCTTCATTGAGGGGTGGTAACGGAGAACTTATTTTTATGATGCAGGTGTAGTAACTGGGATTAAGCTGCTCTGCTTCGAGGGATGGTAAGTGGGAATATGCTGCTGGGCTTCATTGATGATTGGTAACTGCAAATTTGCCACTGTGCTGCGAGTAGTAGTAACTGGGATTACATTGCTTTGCTTCACTGAGGTGTGGTAACCAAATACTCTGCTGTGCTGTATTCAGCGTTCATTACTCTGAATGCGCTGCTGTGCTTCCTTGATAATTGGTAACTGCAAATTTGCTACATTGCGCAATGGTAACTGGGAGTACTCTGCTGTGTTTCACTGAGGTGTGTTAAAAGAATTCGCTACTGTGCTATATTGTTGGGTGGTAATGGGGACTATGATGCTGTGCTTCACTGGAGATTGGTACGGACTATGAGGGGGGGATTTACTGGGATTACGCAACTGTCCTTTACTGAGGTGTGGTAACAGAATACGCTGCTTTGCTGTATTGAGCATTCGTTACTGGGAATAAGCTGCTGTGCTGTATTGAGCGTTTATTACTGGGAATATGTGTATGTGCTTCTAAGGTGATTGGTAACTGCAAATTTGTCGCTGTGCTACATTGAGTAGTAACTGGGAGTACACTGGTTTGCTTTACTGAGGTGTGGTAACAGAATAATCTGCTGTGTTGGATTGAGCGCTGGGTACTAGGAATATGCTGCTGTGCTTCACTGATAATTGGTAACTGCAAATTCGCTACTGTGCTACTTTGAGGGGTGGTAATGGGGACTATGCTGCTGTGCTTAACTGGAGATTGGTACGGACTATGATGGGGGATTTACTGGGATTACGCTACTGTCCTTTACTGAGGTGTGGTAACAGAATACGCTGCTGTGCTTTATTGAGCATTGGTTGCTGGGAATACGCTGCTGTGCTTCATTGACAATTTGCAACTGCAAATTTGCAACTGTGCTATATTGAGGGGTGGTAACTGGGAGTACTCTGCTGTGTTTCACTGTGTGGTAACAGAATATGCTACTGTGCTTTATTGAGCTTTGGTAATGGGGACTACGCTGGTGTGCTTTGACAATTTGTAACTGCAAATTTGCTACTGTGCTAAATTGATGAGTAGTAACTGGGACTAGTCTGCTGTGCGTCATGAGAGTGATACGGACTATGAGGTTTGCTAACTGGGAGTACGTTGCTGTCCTTTACTGAGGTGTGGTAACAGAACATGCTGCTGTGCTTTATTGACAATTTGGTAACTGCTAATTCGGTATTGTGCTATATTGGTACAAATCTATACGACAACGGTGGCTTGTTCAACTCTGTAGAAACCTTGGGTTCAGTAATTACAAAGAGGCGCTCAGAGTATTTAAATCTAATACTTCCACCCCATTAGTTTTTTCTGTCTCGCGCTTTATTAATGCTATGTGGCGCAGGAGAAGATTTTTTATAACTATTTAACTTATACCTCCCTTTTTGATGTCAATCAACTTCGAATTGACAACTAGCGCTTTTTAAAAACTTTTTTATATTTTTATTTTTTAACTGTAAATAATCTTCATAATATGATAATTGTACTGTGTTTTTTATCCCAAGTGCTCGAAATACTTGATATGTTATTGATTGCAAGTATGTATGTTTTAGGGTCTATGACCGAAATAAAGATTATTTGACTGACTGGCTATATTGAGGGGTTTTAACTGGGACTACGCTGCTGTCCTTCACTGAGGTGTGGTAACAGAGTACGCTGCTGTGTTGTATTGAGTGTTCATTAGTGTGGATACGCTGCTGCTGTTTATTGGCTATTGGTCACTGCAAATTTACCTCTGTGCTACAATGATGGGTGGTAACTTCAGTATGCTGCTGTGCATTTAAAAGGGGTGATAACTGGTGTACTCCACTGTGCTTCATTGGGGGGTGGTACCAGAGTACATATTTTTGTGATTCAGGTTTGGTAACTGGGATTACACTGCTCTGTTTCGATGGTAACTGGGAATATGCTGCTGTGCTTCATTGATGATTGGTAACTAGGAATATGCTGCTATGCTTCATTGACAATTTGCAACTGCGAATTCGCTACTGTGCTATATTAAGGGGAAGTATCTGGGAGTAAGCTCCTCTGCTTCATTGAGGTGTTGGAACAGAGTACGCTGCTGTGCTTTATTGAACGTTGGTAACAGGTAATACGCTGCTCTGCTTCATTGATGATTGGTAACTGTGAATTGACCACTGTGCCACAAAGGCATTTGATCGTGTGAACTGGGTGTATTTAGCCCAAGTTTTAGATAGATGTAATCTGGGCAAAAACCTTTGCAGTACAATTTTG
The DNA here is from genome assembly GCF_964204655.1 of Triturus cristatus. NCBI lineage: Eukaryota > Metazoa > Chordata > Amphibia > Caudata > Salamandridae > Triturus > Triturus cristatus. The sequence goes on along the minus strand of NC_140585.1, from coordinate 1,196,397,264 downwards.
TCAATTTACCAAAAGCCCATAGCTATAATTCTGGTCAACGGTAATTTTTCGCCGGCTGTAACTATCAAAAGAGGGACAAGGCAGGGGTTTCCTTTGTCACCGCTGCTATTCAATCTCTACATAGAACCGTTTGCGCAGAGGATCAGAAAGCAAACTTGTATAATTCCCTTCAGGTTTAGAAATTGGGAAAATAAAGTATCCCTCTACGCTGACGATATGATGTACACGTCAGATGCCGCATCAGCTATTTCCATAATATACAATATAGCTTCACAGTTTGGTCAAATTTCAGGGTATGAGATCAACCAGTCAAAGACAGAATGTATGGCATGGAATATGAATGTCCACCTCCCCATTCTGAAAAATGAGATAAGGTATTTGGGAATCAGAATTACTCAAAACATCGACTATATCCCTGAAACAAATCTACGTAGAGTAGACAAAGAAATTGCAGACTCTTTAAAAAACTGGGCCTTTCTCCCTCTGACACTAATAGGTAGAGTCAACTTAGTGAAAATGATGCTGATACCTAAACTTGCATTCTTATTCCAGAATATCTCTTTAGCGTTTAAGGAGGAGGCTCTAAGGAAAACTCAAGCCAAAATGAATTCCTTTATATGGGCCTGTAAGGGCAAAAGAATTTCCTGGAAAAAACTACGAAGGAAGAAAAACAAAGGGGGATTATGTGCACCAGACTTAATCCTTTATGCATGGGTGTTCTTAACAAGGGCGGGCAAAATGCTCCTGAGCCAGCCAGATGACACAGACATAGGCAAAATTGTTTAAAGTATTGCTAGGCGAGTTAAAAGGAGCCGATCAAGCTTTTTTGTTCAAGTTTGGAGACCCACACTTCTTCAAAAAGGTTCGCCTAAAGACCTTAAGAGACATGGCGTCCATCTGGTACAAAGTTAGAAAGATTGCGAAAATTAGCTACTATAGTGCCCTGGCCCCGATATGGGAATCCCCAGGATCAACGGAGTGGACTAAAGACGCATTGGCAACTCCTCTGAAAGAGGCGGGGCTTGATCAATGGGAGAAACTAATTCCAGAGGGCTCTTTAATATCTTGGTATGAGCTGAACAGTATGTTGGACTGCAAAATATCAAAATTTAAATATCTACAAATAAGCCAGGCAATCGGCACTTCAGTAGGCATTTCTAATGATTTGGAGAAAGCACTACTCATGAAACCTCGGAATAAGAAAGAAATAGCAAATCTTTACTGGATATTGATCGATATGGCAGATGAAGATTTTTCCTTACCATTCCAGCTCTGGGGAGACTTCTCGTTGGAACACAGTCCATCAGATATCTGGCAAGTATCCTTTGATTTACTACACTCTACTGTGTCAGCTGCCAATTTAAAGAGGAACCATCTTTTTTCTCTTCACAGAGTTTATTGGTCTCCTCTTAGGCTGTCTAAATTTTCAAGGGGACCCACTCCCTGCTGCCCGAAGTGTCAGCAGGAAAAAACAGACGACATCCATATGTTCTTGGGGTGCCCAATGCTGCATAGTTTCTGGGGAGCGGTCATGGAAGGTATGAACGCAATGTTCAGATGTGACTGTCAGGTGAGCATGACTTTGGTATTTTTTTGGAATTTTTCCGAATTACGAGTCTCTACCCTGGGATGTAAGCAAATTGTCTTTTTATCTGGTTCTGCCGGCGCGCAGAGAAATCTGTAAATGTTGGCTCAAGAAAATTTCTCCGACCTTTTTAGATTGGGTAAACGCCATCAAACACACACTAAAATTAGATCGAGCCATCTGGAAAAGGAAGAACGATTTCTGGTTGCCATGTATAGGCTGGCTTGATGAGCTGTGATTACAGAGATCCATCTGTCCAATGATTTTGCCTTTGCACAGTTGCATTATCTCTCGGATCAGTTTCAAGGGCATCCATTTAGAAAAACTGAACTGACTATTTAGGAGAGGCTCAGTGCAAAGTGCGTCCATTAAGACCAGATCAGCACTTGTTAACTGCTGGCGCTATATAACGTAAGGGAGGCCGCAGAAAGAAGAAGGCTGATTCTGGGTATATATTATGGCGTATGAGGACTAAAAAAAAATTAAAAAAATGAGGAGTAGTAACTGGGAGTACACTGCTTTGCTTCAGTGAGTTGTGGTAACATAATAGGCTGCTGTGCTAGAGTGAGCGCTGCTTACTGGGAATACTCTGCTGTGCTCCATTGATGATTGGTAACTGCAAATTCGCTACTGTGCTTCATTAAGGGGTGTTAACTGGGACTACACTGCTGTGTTTCACTGAGATGTGTTAAAAAGAATTTGCTACTGTGCTCTATTGACAGGTGGTAACGGGGACTATGCTGCTGTGATTCACTGGAGATTGGTATGGACTATGAGGGGGGGTTACTGGTATTACGCTGCTGTCCTTTACTGAGGTGTAACAGAATACGCTGCTATGCTGTATTGAACGTTCGTTACTGGGAATAAGCTGTTGTGTTGTATGAGCGTTTGTTACTGGGAGTATGCGGATGTGCTTCTAAGGTGATTGGCAACTGCAAATTCGTCACTGTGCTACATTGAGTAGTAACTGTGAGTACACTGGTTTTCTTTACTGAGGTGTGGTAACAGAATACGCTGCTGTGCTGTTGAGCCTTGGTTACTGGGTATACGCTGCTTTGCTCCAATGACGATTTGTAAGTGCAAATTCAGTACTGTGCTACATTGAGGGGTGGTAAATGGAAGTAGACTGTTGTGCTTCCCTGTGGTGTGGTAGCCAAATACGCTGCTGTGCTGAATTGAGCGTTCGTTACTAGGAATACGCTACTGTGCTTTATTGACAATTGGTAACTGCAAATTTGCCACTGTACTACATTGAGGAGCAGTAACTGGGAGTACATTGCTTTGCTTCACTGAGGTGAGGTAACAGAATATGCTGCTGGGTTGTATTGAGTGTTCATTACTGCGAATACGCTGCTGTGGTTTATTGGCGATTGGTAAATGCAAATTTGCCACATTGTTACAGTGATGGTAGTAACTGGAGTATGCTGCTGTGCGTCTTCGAGGGGTGATAACTGGTGTACTCCGCTGTGCTTCATTGAGGGGTGGTAACAGAACTTATTTTTATGATTCAGGTGTAGTAACTGGGATTAAGCTGCTCTACTTCGAGGGATGGTAAGTGGGAATATGCTGCTGTGCTTCATTGGTAACTGCAAATTCGCCACTGTGCTACAATGAGTAGTATTAACTGGGATTACACTGCTTTGCTTCACTTAGGTGTGGTAACAGAATACGCTGCTCTGCTGTATTCAGCGTTCATTACTCAATGTGCTGCTGGCTTCATTGATTGGTAACTGCAAATTTGTTACTGTGTTGCATTGTGGGGTGGTAACTGGGAGTACTCTGTGTTTCACTGACGTGTGTTAAAAGAATTTGCTACTGTGCTAGTTTGATGGGTGGTAACGGGGACTGTGCTGCTGTGCTTCACTGGCGATTGGTATGGACTATGAGGGGGGTTTACTAGGATTACACTACTGTCCTTTACTGAGGTGTGGTAACAGAATACGCTGCTGTATTGAGCATTCGTTACTGGGAAATGCGGATGTGCTTCTAAGGTGATTGGGTAACTGCAAATTTGTCACTGTGGTACATTTAGTAGTATCTGGGAGTTCACTGGTTTGCTTTACTGAGGTGTGGTAACAGAATACGCTGCTGTGCTTGGCTGACAACTTGTAACTGCAAATTTGATACTGTGCTATATTGAGGGGTGGTAACTGGGAGTACTCTGCTGTGTTTCACTGGGATGTGGTAACAGAATACGCTGCTGTGGTGTATTGCGCGCTCATTACTGGGAATACGCTGCTGTGCTTCATTGATGATTGGTAACTGCAAATTTGTCCCTCTGCTACATTGAGGAGTAGGAACAGGGAGTACACTGCTTTGCTTCACTGACATGTGGTTACAGAATGCTGCTGTGCCGTATTGAGCGTTCATTACTGGGAATACACTGCTGTGCTTCATTGATTGGTATCTGCAAATTCGCTACTGTGCTACATTGCGGGGTGGTGACTGGGAGTACTCTGCTGTGTTTCACTGGGATGTGGTAAAAGAATATGCTGCTGTGCTTCATTGAGGTGTGGTAACAGAATATGCTGCTGTTCTTTATTAATCTTTGGTAAACGGTAGTACACTTCTGTGTCTCATTAACAATGTGCAACTGGCGATCTTATTCATCCGGACCAATGCGGATTCATCCCGCATCGTAACACCGCTCTTAACTTGCGGCGTCTTCACGGCGCCCCTGCCAGGGCGGAGCTCCTCTCCGAACCGGCCGTGCTGGTTTCTTTGGATGCCACGATGGCTTTTGACACCATCGAGTGGCCATTCCTCTGGGCTGTCTTGGCTAAGTTTGGCTTTGGGGAAGGATTTATTGGCTGGGTGAAGCTTCTTTACACGGGACCCATGGCTCAGGTGGTGGTGAATGGGCAGGTTTCTCGGCCCTTTGCCCTCGGCAGGGGCACGAGGCAGGGATGCCCTTTGTCCCCTTTGCTCTTTGCTCTCGCCCTGGAGCCACTCGCGGCTTGGCTCCGCTGGGAGCCCTCGCTTAGAGGGATCCGGTGGGCCCCGGGCTTTGAGGATCGGGTTTCGCTGTATGCGGACGATATTCTCCTATATCTCACCTCACCGCGGCAGTCGCTCAACGTCCTCTTTGACGTTTTGACTTCCTTTGGGAATAATTCGGGCCTCACGATCAACTGGTCTAAATCCTGCGTCTATCCGATCTCCGGTGGTCCTCCTCTCCTGCCGCCTCGGCTTCCGATCCAGGTATCTCTGAGCGGCTTTAAGTACCTGGGGATATACGTTTCGCTGGACCCGGTGGCTCGCTATGAGCAGAATCTCCTGCGTCCGCTTCGGCGATTGCGAGAGGACACGGCCCGGTGGTGCAGGCTGCCCCTGTCCCCGCTGGGTCGGGCCGCGCTGTTCAAAATGATGTCCCTTCCCAGGTTCCTCTATGCACTCCAGAATTCCTTCGACGTCATCCCAGTGGCCTACTTTCGGGAGGTGGAGAGCCTGCAGAGGAGATTGGTGTGGGACGGGCGGGCGCGTATTGCTCTTGCTAAGCTTACTCTCCCCTGGTACGACGGGGGCATCACGCTTCCCGACATTCGCAGGTATTATTGGGCCGCGCAGCTTTCGGCCGTCAACCATGCCACGTATGCGCCTGGCCTGAATCCGGCGTATGAGATGGACAAGTTCCTGCTTCCCGGCGGGGACTATAACAGGGCGCTTTACTCCCGCTCGGCTGGCCGGACCCTTACGGGTCCTACTAAGATTGCGGTGCGGACCTGGAGGGCTGCCACTACGGCCACGGGCTGGAGTGAGCGACTGACATGTGCTACTCCTTTGTTTGCCTCCGATCGCCTGGGGAGCCTCTGGACTACGAAGGGGTTTGACCAGTGGGATACGATTGGTATCAGCAAAGTGGGAGACCTGTGGCATAAGGGCGCGGTTAAGACTTTCGCGGCTCTTCAGGCCGAATATGAGCTTACGGACAGGGAGTTCTTCCGCTATGCCCAAGTTCGACACGCCCTGCTTTCAGTCTTTGGAGAGGGGACCAAGATCCCGGTTTCTTCGCCCCTCGAGGACCGCATACTTGACGGACATGTCCCTGACAGTACTATTTCTTTAATTTATAAGAAACTGATTAATCATCGGGCTGACCTCTTGGTGCGCCTTCGGGAGGCTTGGACGGGGGATGGGGTGGAATTGGACGACGAGGACTGGCAGTCTGCACTGTCGTCCCCCAAGGAGGTCGCCATTCCGGCCCGTCTCCGGTTGGTACAGCTTAAGATTCTCCACCGGGTGTATGTGACGGGTCCTCGCTTAGTCTCGATGGGATATTCCGATGATGGGCTCTGTAAGCGGGGTTGTGGGCTCAGCCCCACCTTTCTCCATATCCTGTGGGAGTGCCGCGAGGTGGCGGACTACTGGCGCCGGGTACATACGGTTATGGGACAGGTCACTGGGGTTGTGCTGCTGCCGGAGGTGCGTCGCTGTGTCCTGAATGTGTGGGAGCCCAATGATTATAGCGCAGCTCAGACTCGGTGGGCGGCCCTGGGGAACATGATTGCCAAGAGAGATATAGCACAGCTTTGGGGTGCCCAGCGGCCGCCCACCGTGTCAGTATGGAAGGAGAATATGGACTGGTGTATGTTCAGGGAGAAGACTGTGTATGTTGCCCGTGGTAAGCCGGGGGCATGGGGCAGAATCTGGGGGCAATGGAATGCATATCGCGGGGGTATCTGTACGCCCCCCCTGGTGGACACCGATATCGCCATGTCCCCCTGACCCTTGACGGTTCCGGGCACCTTTTGGAATGACTACATATGGACGTTCGTTTCCCTTGGTCCCCCCCCCCGTCCCCAGCCTCCCGGTACTCCTTCCTTTCGCGTGCTGCTTAATGGTCTGAACTTGAGTTCCCCGGAGGAAGCCTGACCAGCACAGTTTGTCTTTATGCCTCGCCTTTTGTTTTTCTTTTAGTTTTTTGTGTTTGTTGGACTTAAGTCTCCTGTTCCTTTAGAACTATCCGGAGTCACTACGGGGCCGAGCCCCGGGAACCGACTGCAGCTTTAATAAATGTATATTTTATTCTGTACTTAGCGGCCGGCCCTGGTGGTTGTAGGCCCGTGCTTGTAATCGAATTACTGTTCAATAAAAACTTTAAAAAAAAAAAAAAAAAAAAAAAAACAATGTGCAACTGCGAATTCGCTACTGTGCCATATTGAGGGGTGATAACTGGGACTACGCTGCTGCGCTAGACTGTGTAGTAACAGAATTCGCTGCTGTGCACATCGCTGGTTACCGGGAGTACGCTGCGTTGCTTCATTGATGAGTTGGTAACTGCAAATACACTACTGTGCTATATTGAATGGTGATAACTGGGAGTACGCTGATGTGCCTCATTGACAATTTTTGCAACTGCAAATTCGCTACTGTGCTACTTAGAGGAGTAGTAACTGGGAGTATACTGCTTTGCTTTAGTGAGTTGTGGCAACAGAATACGCTGCTGTGCCGTATTGAGCGTTGGTTACTGGGAATACGCTCCTGTGCTTCATTGATGATTGGTAACTGCAAATTCGCTACTGTGCTACATTGAGGCGTGGTAACTAGGAGTACACTGCTGTTTCACTGAGGTGTGTTAAAAGAATTCGCTACTGTGCTATATTGATGGGTGGTAACGAGGACTCTGCTGCTGTGCTTCACTGAAGATTGGTATGGACTATGAGGGGGGGTTACTGGGATTACGCTGCTGTCCTTTACTGAGGTGTGGTACCAGATTACAATGTTGTGCTGTATTGAGCGTTCGTTACTGGGAATAAGCTGTTGTGCTGTATTGAGCGTTTGTTACTGGGAATATGCGGATGTGCTTCTAAGGTGATTGGTAACTGCAAATTTGTCACTGAGGTACATTGAGTACTAACTGGGAGTACACTGCTTTGCTTCAGTGAGTTGTGGTAACAGAATACGCTGCTGTGCTGTGTTGAGCCCTAGTTACTGGGTATACGCTGCTGTGCCCCATGACGATTTGTAAGTGCGAATTCAGTACTGTGCTACATTGAGGGGTGGTAAATGGAAGTAGGCTGTTGTGCTTCACTGTGGTGTGGTAGCCGAATACGCTGCTGGGCTGAGTTGAGCGTTTGTTACTGGAAATACGCTGCTGTGCTTTATTGACGATTGGTAACTTCAAATTTGCCACTGTACTACATTGAGGAGCAGTAACTGGGAATACATTGCTTTGCTTCACTGAGGTGAGGTAACAGAATATGCTGCTGTGTTGTATTGAGCGTTCATTACTGCGAATACGCTGCTGTTGTTTATTGGCGATTGGTAAATGAAAATTTGCCACATTGTTAAAGTGATGGGTGGTAACTGGAGTATGCTGCTGTTCGTCTTCGAGGGGTGATAACTTGTGTACTCCGCTGTGCTTAATTGAGGGGTGGTAACAGAGAACTTATTTGTTCGAGGCATATGAGGTGCAGATTACACACTTGTGCATAGATCGCCATCTGGTGTTGGGCCCGGATGTTTGCAGTTTGTTTTTCCTCTTGGAAATTCTTTGGAAGTCACAAGGTCGGTGACTCCTCCTTTGATTCGTATTGCGCATGGGCTTCGGCTCCATCCTCAGATTGTTTTTTTCCGCCATCGGGCTCGGATATAATCTTCGCGCTCCGGTTCTGAACAGCTTCCAGTCTGACGATCGACGCGCAATCCTCACCCCAACTCGTGATATTGTTTTGATGGCGATCTCCCCACTCGACGCGCCTCATCGGCAAGGCCTTCGGTTCCAGTCGTCAACGGCGGCCTTCGGGCCTACCCAAGCTCCGGTCCTGGCTAATGGAAAGGACTCCATTTAAAAAGTGCCCTCGATGTGGGTCCAAATTCCCCCACACCGATCTCCACGAGGTGTGTAACCTCTGCCTCCCCCTGAACACGAGGCTGTCCGGCGTGCAAATCCTTCCGGTCCAAGAAAACGAATCGAGACCGAAGAGCCAGAAGAACCATGGCACACTCTTCGGTGATACCGGACTACATCTTCGAGGAAGGCGTCGACGCTCCAGAACAACACACCGACGAGGGACTCGTCAGCGCCTCCGAAGCCGACGATTCAGATGTGGAGGACATCACTCCAGCACAGAGCGTCTTGAGTACTACTCTACCCCCCCTCCACACCCTCACCAGCACCGAAAAAGGCTTCGGTCACGCCTTTGCCCTCGGGCCTAAGCAAGACCAAAGACACTGCTTCCCACACCGCACCTTCGGGACCGGTAAAGAAGCTAATTAAGTCTTCAGGCGGCTCGGGCTTGAGGAAGCCCACCATCGGAGCCGATAAACACTCTTCGGCACCGAAAAAGAAACCGGCCTCCATCTCGACACCGAGCCCCACACCGAAACACTCTGGGTCGAGACCCAACTCCTCGCCACCGACCCCATTTTCGGTACCGACAAAAACCCACAAGACCACCGGCACTTCGAAGTCGAAATCCATCTCAGCGCCTACTACACAATCGGAGCTTTCCAAACATGGTTCCTAACAATGAACCAGCACCGACAAACCTAAAAAACCAACGGCCCGACACCTTCGGTGCCGACGGACCAACCAACCTCTCCAGAACTATTCACACCGGATCCCTTACAAAAAACATTAACTAAGGATCCCAAAACTGGACATTTGATGCTCTCTATCAAAAAGAGACAGAGAAGCCTGCTCCGCCTCCACCTCCAAAAAGGAAGGACTCTGCTACCTCCCCTTTCAAAATACCTTCCCCACCTCCACCACCTCCTCCACCTTTCCCCTCCTCCACCACCTTCCCCTCCTCCACCTCCTCCACCCCCACCTCATCATTCCCCGACCCCATCCCCGGATGATGATGATGATGATCAAGGGGATCCATAAGATTACATAGGGGATGTGCCCCAAGATATACCTACAGGGGACCCCACTCCCACAGGATCCCCAGACCCATGGGACGATTATAATGTCCCTGATATCCCTAACGTCCCACAAGACGATCTTTACCCTTCCAGACCTTCTCCACCAGAAGACTCCTTGGGGTTTAACCATTTACTGCAAAGGGCGACACACTACCACGGGGTAGATTTACATACCGACCCAGTGGAGGAGGATTTCCTTCTAGATACATTTGACACCACACATAGGACCACCTCCATATTGCCTATGCTAAAAGGTGTTATAAAACATGCGCCGGAGATCTTTAAGGACCCATTTAGGGCCAGGGTCATTAACCCGCGCATTGAAAAGAAGTATAAAGCCGCCCCAACAGATCCCTCCTACATCAGAGGGCCAGCGCCACTAGATTCCCTGGTAGTATCCACAGCAAGGAAAAGGACCAACTCCCAGGCGTCAGGTGACGCACCGCCACCGGACAAAGAGTCTAAACTCTTGGACGCATCAGGCAAGCGTACTGCATCTCAAGCGGCCAATATATGGCGTATCGCCAATACGCAAGCACTACTAGCGAGGTATGACAGGGCCCATTATGAGGAGCTAGAAGCCATAATGCACCATCTCCCTGATAAATATAAAGCTAGGGCCAATGAGCTAATTCAGGAGGGCAACACAATTACTAACACCTCCATACTTTGTGCCTTAGATGCAGCAGACACAGCCTCTAGGGCCATCAATACTAGTGTCCTCCTCCGTCGCCATGCCTGGCTAATGATATCAGGTTTTATACCGGAGGTACAAGCCTCCATCCTCAACCATCCTTTTGACCAGGAACATTTGTTTGGCCCAAAAGTGGATGACGCCCTAGAGAAAATGAAAACGGACACTGACACAGCAAAATCCATGGGAGCCTTACAATCTCACCCTCCCAGACGCTCCTTTCGCCGCTCTTCCTTTCGGAGCACATCCAGAGGCTACTCCTCAGACACCGCTTCCACTTCATACAAATCCCCTACTCAGTCCACCTTCACAAGGGGTTACCAAAGGGGCGGCTACAGGGGCAACAATAACAAAGGCAGAGGCAAAACAAACACCTCCCTCTCTGCCACCGCGCCTACCCAATGACTTCCCTCCGCTTTCCCCAGACCATCCCACTCCGGTCGGGGGCAGACTCCAACATTTCCTTCCGGTCTGGACTACCATCACCTCGGACAAATGGGTAACACAAATAATTCGGTCAGGCTACTGCCTAGAACTAATATCTACCCCCCCCCCAAACATTCCACCCAGACAATGCCCAATGTCACCAGAACATCTACTGCTACTCAAGCAGGAGGTAATCTCCCTCCTACACAAAAAGGCAATAGAATACGTTCCTACCAACCAAGAAAATATGGGGGTCTACTCCCTATATTTTCTCATACCAAAAAGGGATGAGACTCTACGGCCCATCCTAGACCTTCGGGCCCTAAACAAATACATACACTCAGACCATTTTCATATGGTGACGCTTCAGCAGGTACTTCCGCTACTTTCCCAAAACGACTTCCTCATAAGTTTAGACCTCAAAGACGCTTATTTCCACATCCCAGGGCACAACGCTCACAGGAAGTACCTCAGATTTGTAGTGGATGGCCAACACTACCAACTCAAAGTACTCCCGTTCGGAGTCACAAGCGCACCACGAGTATTCACCAAGTGCCTCGCAGTGGTGGCAGCACATCTGCGAAGACAGCACATTCATATCTTCCCATACCTAGACGACTGGTTGATAAAAGCCAGTTCATACAATCAGTGTGTACAACACACACACACCACGATCCAGCTACTTCACCAGCTAGGCTTCACAGTAAACCACAATAAGTCCCATCTACAACCATCCCACATAAAACAATATCTAGGTGCCACTATAGACATCTCAAAAGCGCTCGCCTACCCCAATCCTGCCAGGATTGCAAGCATTCAGGCTCTATGCGCAAAATTCATAGCACAACTCTCCCTTCCAGCTTGGGTGTTAATGCAACTAATAGGGATGATTGCCTCTTGCATCTTCATAGTACATCACGCAAGACTCCAGATGCGTCCTCTCCAAGAGTGCTTAGTGCGCCAATGGAACCAGGCCCAGGGTCCATTAACAGACCTGGTGTTGGCAGACGGTCGCACCCATCGCTGTCTGCAGTGGTGGACCACCACAAACCTTTCCACAGGTCGACTGTTCCTGGACCTGGTTCCCCAGATAGTACTAACCACAGACGAATCGCTCTCCGGCTGGGGAGCTCATCTATTACATCTCACCGTGCAGGGCACATGGACACCTCAACCAAAGTTACTCCACATCAACCAATTGGAGTTACTAGCAATCTTCTTAGCCCTAAAATCTTTTCAAACACAGATTTCAGGCAAGGCAGTCCTATTCCGCACAGACAACATGACAGCCATGTACTATATTCAAAAACAAGGCGGCACACACTCTCCACAGCTCTCTCAGCTAGCACAGAGCATCTGGATATGGGCCATACCCCAGAAAATCTTTCTCCTAGCTCAGCATGTCCCAGGAGTCCAAAACACTATGGCAGATCTGCTCAGCAGACAAACGCAACAAATCCACGAGTGGGAACTCCACCCACAAGTTCTACACCCGTACTTTCAAATGTGAGAGAATCCACAGATAGAACTCTTCGCCACCCATGAAAACACCAAATGCCCAACCTTCGCCGCCAGATATCCACACCCATTGTCCAAAGGAAATGCGATATGGATGAACTGGTCAGGCAGATTTGCATACGTTTTTCCGCCTCTCCCACTCATTCCACTAGTGGTGCGCAAACTACAGCAACACTCTCTTACACTGATCCTAGTAGCTCCAACTTGGGCCAGACAACCGTGGTACACCACACTGCTGGAACTATCTATCTGTAGTACCGCACCAAATATTACGCCTCTCTCCACACCTCTTAACCCAGAACCATGGAGAGATCAGACACCTGGACCCAGCTCAGCTCAACCTTGCGATCTGGCTCCTAAAGTCCTAGAATTAGGTTTTCTGAGTCTTCCCCCTGACTGTATGAACGTCATCAAGGAAGCTAGACGACCCACCACTAGAGCGTGCTACGCCGCCAAGTGGAAACGTTTTGTTGTCTATTGTCACAACACCACCATCAATCCCCTAGACGTCTCCATCCAACACATCATAGGCTCTTTACTACACCTACAAAGGTGTAATCTAGCCTATACGTCCATTCGACTACACCTCGCAGCTATAGCAGCTTATCTACAGAACAGGCAACATCTATCACTCTTTAGAGTACCTGCCATTAAAGCCTTCATGGAACGCCTTAAAAAAATAATTCCCCCCAGAGTGCCACCCTCACCTGTGTGGAACCTAAATGTCCTTCTCACCAGACTAATGGGGCCTCCCTTCGAACCATTGCACAAATGTGAACTCCAATTTTTAACCTGGAAAACCGCTTTTCTCGTAGTCATCACTTCCCTCAGAAGGGTCAGTGAGATACAAGCATTTACCATTCAAGAAACGTTTCTGCAAATGCACCATAACAAAGTTGTTCTCCGTACCAACCCAAAATTCCTCCCTAAAGTCATTTCTCCTTTTCACCTAAACCAATCTGTAGAACTACCAGTATTCTTTACGCAACCTCAAAGGTTGCAGAAAGAGCTCTACACACACTAGATGTCAAACGAGCCTTACTCTACTACATCCAGAGAACACAACCTTTCCGTAAGACCAAACAACTGTTTGTCTCTTTCTCTCCACCACACAAGGGCAACCCCATCTCCAAGTCGGGTATAGCTAGGTGGATTGTCAAATGCATTCAGATTTGCTACCAAAAAGCAAAACTAACGCTATCCATTCCCCCTAAAGCCCATTCTACACGTAAAATAAGGGCTTCAATGGCTTTTCTAGGAAACATCCCATTAGATGACATCTGCAAAGCAGCTACATGGTCAACACCGCACACTATCACCAAACACTATTGTGTTGATGTGCAAACTAAGCAACAAGCTAGTGTGGGCCAGGCTGTACTCAAAACATGGTTTCAAACCACTGCAACAGGGACGGGTGGTCGCCGCTAACGGTGGGTACTGCTATATGATCTATGCACAAGTGTGTAATCTGCAGCTCTACATGCCAAGAACAGATGCATACTGGTAAGTAGCATATTCCTTATAATTCTGGTGTAGTAACTGGGATTAAGCTGCTCTGCTTCGAGGGATGGTAACTGCAAATTCGCCACTGTGCTACAATGAGTAGTAGTAACGGGGATTACACTGCATTGCTTCACTGAGGTGTGGTAACAGAATACGCTGCTGTGCTGTATTCAGGGTTTATTACTCTGAATGCCCTGCTGTGCTTCATTGATAATTGGTAACTTCAAATTTGCTACTGAGCCAAATTGATGTATAGTAACTGGGACTAGTCTGCCGTGCTTCATTGAAGAGTGATACGGACTATGAGGGTGGCTAACTGGGCGTACGTTGCTGTCCTTCTCTGAGGTGTGGTAACAGAACATGCTGCTGTGCTTTATTGATCATTGATAACAGGTAATAAGGTGCTGTGCTTGATTGACAATTTGTAACTGTAAATTCACTACTGTGCTATGTTGAGGAGTGGTAAATGAAAGTAGGTTGTTGTGCTTCACTGAGTCGTGGTAACAGAATATGTTGCCATGTTGTATTGAGCGTTTGTTACTCGGAATATGCTGTGCTTAATTGATGGGCGGTTACTGGAGTATGCTTGTGCTTTATTGAGGGTTGTTAACAGGGAATACACTGCGATGCTTCATTGACAATTTGCAACTGTGAATTTACTACTGCGCTGCTGTCCTTCACTGAGGTGTGGTAACGGAATACACTGCTACATTGAGGGGTGGTAACTGAGTACGATGCTACGCTAGACTGAGGTGTGGTAACAGAATATGTTGCCGTGTTGTATTGAGCGTTTGTTACTCTGAATACGCTGCCGTGGTTTATTGGCAATTGGTAACTGCATATTCGCCACTGTGCTTCTTTGATGGGCGGTTACTGGAGTACGCTGCTGTGCTTCTTCGTGATAACTCATTGGGGGGGGTGTTAACAGAGTACAAATTATAATGATTCAGGTGTGGTAACTGGTATTACGCTACTGTGCTTCGAGGTGTTGTAACTGTGAATACGCTGCTGTGCTTTCTGGAGGGGTGAGTACTGGGAGTACACTGATGTGCTTTACTGTCCGCTACTAACTGGGGTAAGCTGCTCTGCTTCATTAAGGGGTGATAGCTGGGCGGATGAAGTGGTAACTAGGAGCATGAGGGGTGGTAAATGGAAGTATACTGTTACTCTTCATTGAGGTGTTGTAATGGACTACGCTGCAGTGCTTTATGTAGGATGGTAATGGATTACCTGCTGAGCTTCACTTAGGGATGTGTTAACTGGGTGCAAGTTGCTTTGCCTCACTGAAGGGTGGTAATGGGATTACGCTGTTGTAGTTCATTGAAGAGTGGTTCTGAGTTTAATGGGTGGTAACTGGGAGTACGCTGCTTTGGTGTTGTGAGGTGTGGTAACAAAATACTGTGCTGTATTGACCGTTCATTACTGGGAATACGCTGCTTTGCTGTCTTGAGCGTTCATTACTGGGAATATGCTGCTGTGCTTTTTTGTTGATTAGTAACAACAAAAACGGTACTGTGCTACATTGAGGGGTGATAACTGGGAGTACTCTGCTCTTTCACTGAAGTGTGGTAACTGAATACGCTCCTGTGGTTTATTGAGCGCTGGTACCCGAATACGCTGCTGTGCTTCATTGACATTTTGGAACTGCAGACTGTGCTATATTGAGGGGTTTTAACTGGGACTACGCTGCTGTCCTTCATTGAGGTGTGGTAACAGAATATGCTGCTGTGCTTTATTGAGGGTTGTTAACAGGGAATACACTGCGATGCTTTATTGACAATTTGCAACTGTGAATTTGCTACTGCGCTGCTGTCCTGCACTGAGGTGTGGTAGCGGAATACTCTCTGTGTTGTATTGAGTGTTAGTGGGGATACGCTGCTCTGGTTTATTGGCTATTGGTAGCTGCAAATTTGCTACTGTGCTACAATGATGGATGGTAACTTGAGTATGCTGCTGTGCATCTAAAAGGGGTGATAACTGGTGTACTCCGCTGTGCTACTTTGGGGGGTGGTAACAGAGTACAGATTTTAATGATTCAGGTGTGGTAACTGGGATTACGCTGCTCTGCTTCGAGTAATGGTAACTGGAAATATGCTGCTGTGCTTCATTGATGATTGGTAACTGTGAATTGGCCACTGTGCTACATTGAGTAGTAACTGGGAGTACACTGCTGTGTTTCACTGAGGTGTGTTAACAGAATACGCTGCTGTGCTGAATTGATCGTTTATTACTGGGAATACGCAGCTCTGCTTTATTGATGACTGGTAACTACAAATTTGCCACTGTGCTACATGGAGTATTAACTGGGAGTACCCTGCTTTGCATTACTGATGTGTTGTAACAGAATACACTGCTGTGTTTTTTTGAGCGTTCGTTACTGAGAATACGCTGCTGTGCTGTATTGAGTGTTCCTTACTGGGAAAAAGCTGCTGTGCTTTGACGATTAGTAACTCCAAATTTGCCACTTTGCTACTTTGAGGAGAAGTAACTGAGTACACTGCTTTGCTTCAATGAGTTGTGGTAACAGAATACTCTGCTGTATTCAGTCTTCTTTAGTGGGAATAGGCAGCTCTGCTTCGTTGATGATTGGTAACTGCAGAATTGGCTACTGTGCTACATTGTGGGGTGGTAACTGGGAGTACACTGCTGTGCTTCATTGGGGGGGTGGTAACAGAGTATGTATTTTTATGATTCAGGTGTGGTAACTAGGACTAGGCTACTCTGCTTCAAGGAATGGTAACTGGGAATATGCTGCTGTGCTTCATTGAGGTGTTAAGATTACGCTGCTGTGCTTTGAGTGTTGGTAACGGAGATTAAGCTGCTGCAACTGGGAATTTGTCACTTTACTACATTGAGGAGTAGTAACTGGGAGTACACTGCTTTGCTGAGGAGAGGTAACAAAGTATGCTGCTGTGCTTTTTTGAGTGTTGGTAACAGGGAATAGGCTGTTATGCTTCATTGACAATTTGCAATTGTGAATTCACTACTGTGCTATATTGAGGGGTGATAACTGAGTATGCTGCTACGCTAGACTGAGGTGTGGTAACAGAATACTCAGCTGTGCTTTATTGAGCGTTGGTAATGGAAAACCCTGCTGTGATTCAATGATGATTGGTAACTGCAAATTCGCAATTGTGCTACATTGAGGAGTAGTAACTGGGAGTACACTACTTTGCTTCAGTGAGTTGTTGTAACAGAATATGCTGCTGTGCTATATCGAGCGCTGGTTACTGGGAATATGCTGCTGTACTTTGTTGATGATTGGTAACTGCAGAATTGGCTACTGTGCTACATTGTGGGGTGGTAACTGGGAGTACACTGCTGTGCTTCATTGGGGGGGTGGTAACAGAGTATGTATTTTTATGATTCAGGTGTGGTAACTAGGACTAGGCTACTCTGCTTCAAGGAATGGTAACTGGGAATATGCTGCTGTGCTTCATTGAGGTGTTAAGATTACGCTGCTGTGCTTTGAGTGTTGGTAACGGAGATTAAGCTGCTGCAACTGGGAATTTGTCACTTTACTACATTGAGGAGTAGTAACTGGGAGTACACTACTTTGCTTCAGTGAGTTGTTGTAACAGAATATGCTGCAGTGCTATATCGAGCGCTGGTTACTGGGAATATGCTGCTGTACTTTGTTGATGATTGGTAACTGCAAATTCACTACTGTTCTCCATTAAGGGGTGTTAACTGGGTGTACTCTGCTGTGTTTAACGGAGGTGTGGTAACTGTTACACACATACTCTCGGCTGCAGGTCAGAGGATGCCAAGGGTAATTAATCTTTGCAGTCCTGGCGATGAACACCGAGGCAGTGGCGCTGTTCAAAGCCTTGTTCAGCTGGTGGACAAGGCGGGAGATGGGGGAACTACAAATCCCATGAGCCTTGAGTGCATCACCGTTACGTGCAGGAAGGAGGCGGAAATGGTATTTATCCTGCAGTAGCGGTGAACACGGAGCAGAGTATTCGAGCTGTGTGTTCTGGATCGTTTGGCTGTCACCGCTAGAAGTTTCCCGAGTTTGGTATTGGGTAAGGGTGCGCTTCAACCGTTTTTGCTGTTTGCTTTAATTCGGACATCTGTTGTTCGTGTGTCCTTCATAGAACAATCCCCTGACAAAGCCGCCGGTTAGCCTGAGTTGCTGCCTGGTGTCTTTAACCGGGGTAAACAGTGGGATACTGCTGAGGTTGCAGTAGTTCCACAAAGCAGGTCTTTTGTACGGTGGTCTGTGTGACTATTAATCGCTGCAGATGTTTCAGTTATAACAATTGCTTACGAGACATTTGTGGAGTATTCAACAATACTGTTGTTCGCATTACTATTTGGGGCATGAACTAGTAACATGTTTGGATATAATTCCTGGCAACGAAGAGGTCTATGATGCAAATAGCCTTCTGTGATGATATTGCGCAAATTGGGGGAAAAGGATCTTTGCTTTGTATGTGCTTATGTATTCTATCGAAGGCGCCTACTGATGTGTACTACTGTTTTTCTAAAAAGGATCTTGAGTCCTGAGATTAAGGTTCATACCCTGTGAGGTGGGACACATGATACTTTTAGGTGGGTATGCAAACAAGAAGGTTCATACTTAAAAAGATAGCATACAGGAAAGTACTCTACCTAAAAATATATCTCCTTACCTCATTTCAGATATTTCCTTCCCTCCCCACTCTCTCCTTCACCAATGAGATATCGCAAAAACCTGTTGAAAGGATATGCCTATGACTAACATGAAGTGTTCTAGGTGGTGTTATTTTATTTTTTTACAGGTAATAATAATGTAGTGCTATGTATTGATATGCCAAAAGGTGTTACCGTGAGTGATAGCTGTTTTGTTTATTTCTTACAGGTCTCCCTCCCTGCTGTACCTTCCCTATCCTTCCCTCGCTTGATCACCTTAATCTTCCGTGCTTTTATAGCATATCGGAATTGAGGCGGTCGAGAGGTGGACCAAATAAGCATCGAACCAGCTCTGATGGGATATTGTCCATATGAACGCTAGGAGTAACGGAATACGCTGCTGTGCTTTATTGAGATTTGGTAACCGGTAGTATGTTGCTGTGTTTCATTAACAATTTGCAACTGCAAATTCGCTACTGTGCTACATTGAGTACGATGCTACGCTATACTGAGGTGTGGTAACAGAATACGCTGCAGTGCTTTATTGAGCGTTGGTAACTGGGATTAAGCTGCTGTACTTCATTGATAATTTGTAACTGTGAATTCACTACTGTTCCATATTGAGAGGTGGCAAATGGATGTACGCTGATGTGCTTCACTGAGGTGTGGTCGCAGAATACGCTGCTATGCTGTATTGAGCGTTTGTTACTGGGAATAGGCTGCTGTGCTGTATTGAGCGTTGGTAACACTGATTAAGCTGCTGTGCTTCTTTGATTGGTATCTGCAAATTCACTACTGTGCTACATTGCGGGGTGGTGACTGGGAGTACTCTGCTGTGTTTCACTGGGATGTGGTAACAGAATACGCTGCTTTGCTTCATTGAGGTGTGGTAACAGAATGTGCTGCTGTGCTTTATTAATCTTTGGTAACCGGTAGTACACTTCTGTGTCTCATTAACAATTTGCAACTGCGAATTCGCTACTGTGCCATATTGAGGGGTGATAACTGGGGCTACGCTGCTGCGCTTGACTGAGGTGTGGTAACAGAATACGCTGCTGTGCAAACCGCTGGTTACCGGTAATACGCTGCTGTGCTTCATTGATGAGTTGGTAACTACAAATACACTACTGTGCTATATTGAATGGTGGTAACTGGGAGTACGCTGATGTGCTTCATTGACAATTTGCAACTGCAAATTCGCTACTGTGCTACTTAGAGGAGTAGTAACTGGGAGTATACTGCTTTGCTTTAGTGAGTTGTGGCAACAGAATACGCTGCTGTGCTGTATTGAGCGTTGGTTACTGGGAATACGCTCCTGTGCTTCATTGATGATTGGTAACTGCAAATTCGCTACTGTGCTACATTGAGGGGTGGTAACAGGGATTACGCTGCTTTGCTTCACTGAGGTGTGGTAACAGAATACGCTGCTGTGCTGTATTGCGCGCTCATTACTGGGAATACGCTGCTGTGCTATATTGACGGGTGGTAACGGGGACTGTGCTGCTGTGCTTCACTGAAGATTGGTATGGACTATGAGGGGGGTTACTGCGATTATGCTACTGTCCTTTACTGAGGTATGGTAACAGAATACACTGCTGTGCTGTATTGAGCGTTCGTTACTGGGAATAAGCTGTTGTGCTGTATTGAGCGTTTGTTACTGGGAATATGCGCATGTGCTTCTAAGGTGATTGGTAACTGCAAATTTGTGACTGTGGTACATTGAGTAGTATCTTGGAGTACACTGGTTTGCTTTACTGAGGTGTGGTAACAGAATATACTGCTGTGCTGTGTTGAGCCTTGGTTGCTGGGTATACGCTGCTGTGCCCCATGACGATTTGTAAGTGCAAATTCAGTACTGTGCTACATTGAGGGGGGGTAAATGGAAGTAGGCTGTTGTGCTTCACTGTGGTGTGGTAGCCGAATACGCTGCTGGGCTGAATTGAGCGTTAGTTTCTAGCAATACGCTGCTGAGCTTTATTGACGATTGGTAACTGCAAATTTTCCACTGTACTACATTGAGGAGCAGTAACTGGGAATACATTGCTTTGCTTCACTGAGGTGAGGTAACAGAATATGCTGCTGTGTTGTATTGAGCGTTCATGACTGCGAATACGCTGCTGTGGTTTATTGGCGATTGGTAAATGTAAATTTGCCACATTGTTAAGTGATGGGTGGTAACTGGAGTATGCTGCTGTGCGTCTTCGAGGGGTGATAACTTGTGTACTCCGCTGTGCTTCATTGAGGGGTGGTAACAGAACTTATTTTTATGATTCCGGTGTAGTAACTGGGATTAAGCTGCTCTGCTTCGAGGGATGGTAACTGGGAATATGCTACTGTGCTTCATTGATGATTGGTAACTGCAAATTCGCACTGTGCTACAATGAGTAGTAGTAACAGGGATTACACTGCTTTGCTTCACTGAGGTGTGGTAACAGAATACGCTGCTGTGCTGTATTCAGGGTTTATTACTCTGAATGCCCTGCTGTGCTTCATTGATAATTGGTAACTTCAAATTTGCTATTGTGCTAAATTGATGTGTAGTAACTGGGACTAGTCTGCCGTACTTCATTGAAGAGTGATACGGACTATGAGGGTGGCTAACTGGGCGTACGTTGCTATCCTTTACTGAGGTGTGGTAACAGAACATGCTGCTGTGCTTTATTGAGCATGGATAACAGGTAATAAGGTGCTGTGCTTGATTGACAATTTGTAACTGTAAATTCACTACTGTGCTATGTTGAGGAGTGTTAAATGGAAGTAGGTTGTTGTGCTTCACTGAGTCGTGGTAACAGAATATGTTGCCGTGTTGTATTGAGCGCTTGTTACTCGGAATATGCTGTGCTTAATTGATGGGCGGTTCCTGGAGTACGCTGCTGTGCTTTATTGAGGGTTGTTAACAGGGAATATACTGCGATGCTTCATTGACAATTTGCAACTGTGAATTTACTACTGCGCTGCTGTCCTTCATTGAGGTGTAGTAACGGATTACGCTCTGTGTTGTATTGAGTGTTTGTTAGTGGGGATACGCTGCTACATTGAGGGGTGGTAACTGAGTACGATGCTACGCTAGAATGAGGTGTGGTAACAAAATATGTTGCCGTGTTGTATTGAGCGTTTGTTACTCTGAATACACTGCTGTGGGTTATTGGCAATTGGTAACTGCATATTTGCAACTGTGCTTCTTTGATTGGCGGTTACTGGAGTACGCTGCTGTGCTTCTTCGTGATAACTGGTGTTCATTGGGGGGTGTTAACAGAGTACTAATTATGATTCAGGTGTGGTAACTGGTATTACGCTGCTGTGCTTCGAGGGGTTGTAACTGTGAATACGCTGCAGTGCTTTCTGGAGGGGTGAGTACTGGGAGTACACTGATGTGCTTCACTGTCCGTTACTAACTGGGGGTAATCTGCTCTGCTTCATTAAGGGGTGGTAGCTGGGTGGATGAAGTGGTAACTAGGAGCATGAGGGGTGGTAAATGGGAGTATACTGTTACTCTTCATTGAGGTGTTGTGATGGACTACGCTGCAGTGCTTTATTTAGGGATGGTAATGGATTACGCTGCTGTGCTTCACTTAGGGGTGTTAACTGGGTGAAAGCTGCTTTGCCTCACTGAAGGGTGGTAATGGGTTTACGCTGTTGTAGTTCATTGAAGAGTGGTTCTGAGTTTAATAGGTGGTAACTGGGAGTACGCTGCTTTGGTGTTGTGAGGTGTGGTAACAAAATACTGTGCTGTATTGAGCGTTCATTACTGGGAATACGCTGCTTTGCTGTCTTGAGCGTTCATTACTGGGAATGTGCTGCTGTGCTTTTTTGTTGATTAGTATCAACAAAAACGGTACTGTGCTAAATTAAGGGGTGATAACTGGGAGTACTCTGCTCTTTCACTGAAGTGTGGTAACAGAATACGCTCCTGTGCTTCATTGACAATTTGGAACTGCAGACTGTGCTATATTGAGGGGTTTTAAATGGGACTACGCTGCTGTCCTTCACTGAGGTGTGGTAACAGAATATGCTGCTGTGCTTTATTGGGGGTTGTAAACGGGGAATATACTGCGATGCTTCATTGACAATTTGCAACTGTGAATTTGCTACTGCGCTGCTGTCCTTCACTGAGGTGTGGTAACGGAAGAGGCTGTGTTGTATTGAGTGTTAATGGGGATACGCTGCTGTGGTTTATTGGCAGCTGCAAATTTGCTACTGTGCTACAATGATGGGTGGTAACTTGAGTATGCTGCTGTGCATCTAAAAGGGGTGATATCTGGTGTACTTCGCTGTGCTACTTTGGGGGGTGGTAACAGAGTACATATTTTAATGATTCAGGTGTGGTAACTGGGATTACGCTGCTCTGCTTCATTGAAGACTGGTACGGACTATGAGGGGGGTAACTGGGATTAGGCTGCTGTCCTTCTCTGAGGTGTGATAACAGAATACGCTGCTGTGCTGAATTGAGTGCTTATTACTGGGAATACGCTGCTCTGCTTTATGGATGACTGGTAACTGCAAATTTGCCACTGTGCTACATGGAGTATTAACTGGGAGTACACTGCTTTGCTTCAATGAGTTGTGGTAACAGAATACTCTGCTGTATTGAGTGTTCTTTACTGGGAATAGGCAGTTCTGCTTCGTTGATGATTGGTAACTGCAAATTGGCTACTGTGCTATATTGAGGGGTGGTAACTGAGTACGCTGCTACGCTAGACTGAGGTGTGGTAACAGAATACTCAGCTGTGCTTTATTGAGCGTTGGTAATGGAAAACCCTGCTGTGCTTTCTTGATGATTGGTAACTGCAAATTCACTACTGTTCTCCATTAAGGGGTGTACTCTGCTGTGTTTAACTGAGGTGTGGTAACTGTTACACACATACACTCTGCTGCAGGTCAGAGGATGCCAAGGGTAATTAATCTTAGCAGTCCTGGCGATGAACACCGAGGCAGTGGCGCTGTTCAAAGCCTTGTTCACCTGGTGGACAAGGCGGGAGATGGGGGAACTACAAATCCCATGAGCCTTGAGTGCATCACTGTTACGTGCAGGAAGGAGGCGGAAATGGTATTTATCCCGCTGTAGCGGTGAACGCGGGGCAGAGTATTCGAGCTGTGTGTTCTGGATCGTTTGGCTGTCACCGCTAGAAGTTTCCAGAGTTTGGTATTGGGTAAGGGTGCGCTTCGCACCGTTTTTGCTGTTTGCTTTAATTCGGACATCTGTTGTTCGTGTGTCCTTCAAAGAACAATCCCCTGACAAAGCCGCCGGTTAGCCTGAGTTGCTGCCTGGTGTCTTTAACCGGGGTAAACAGTGGGATACTGCCGAGGTTGCAGTAGTTCCACAAAGCAGGTGCTTTGTACGGTGGTCTGTGTGACAATTAATCGCTGCAGATGTTTCAGTTATAACAATTGATTACAAGACATTTGTGGAGTATTCAGCAATACTGTTGGTCGCATTATTTGTTTATAATTGGGGCATGAACTAGTAACATGTTTGGATATAATTCCTGGCAATGAAGAACGAAGAGGTCTATGATGCAAATAGCCTTCTGTGATGATATTACGGTAATTGGGGGAAAGGATCTTTGCTTTGTATGTGCTTATGGATTCTATTGAAGGCACCTACTCATCTTGTGTACTACTGTTTTTCTAACAGGGATCTTGAGTCCTGAGATTAGGGTTCATACCCTGTGAGGTGGGACACATGATACTTTTAGGTGGGTATGCAAACAAGAAGGTCCATACTTAAAAAGATAGCATACATAAAGTACTATACCTAAAAATATATCTCCTTACCTCATTTCAGATATTTCCTTCCCTCTCTCCTTCACCAATGAGATATCGCAAAAACCTGTTGAAAGAATATGCCTATAACTAACATGAAGTGTTCTAGGTGGTATTTTTTTTTTGTACAGGTAATAATAATAATATAGTGTTATGTATTGATATGCCAAAAGGTGTTACCGTGAGTGATAGCTGTTTTGTTTATTTCTTACAGGTCTCCCTCCCTGCTGTACCTTCCCTATCCTTCCCTCGCTTGATCACCTTAATCTTCTGTGCTTTTATAGCATATCGGAATTGAGGCGGTCAGGAGGTGGACCAAATAAGCATCGAACCAGCTGTGATGGGATATTGTCCATATGAACACTAGGAGTAACGGAATACGCTGCTGTGCTTTATTGAGATTTGGTAACAGGTAGTATGCTGCTGTGTTTCATTAACAATTTGCAACTGCAACTTCGCTACTGTTCTATATTGAGAGGTGGCAAATGGATGTACGCTGATGTGCTTCACTGAGGTGTGGTCGCAGAATACGCTGCTATGCTGTATTGAGCGTTCGTTACTGGGAATAGGCTGCTGTGCTGTATTGAGCGTTGGTAACAGGGATTAAGCTGCTGTGCTTCATTGACAATTTGCTACTGCAAAATCGCTACTGTGCTTCATTGATGTGTGGTAACAGAATAAGCTGCTTTGTTTTATTGAGTGTTGGTAACCAGGAGTGCGCTGCTGTGCTTCATTGATGATTGGTAACTGCAAATTGGCTACTGTTACATTGAGGGAGTAGTAACTGGGAGGACACTGCTTTGCTCCAGTAAGGTGTGGTAACAGAATACACTGCTGTGCTATATTGAGCTTTAGTTACTGGAAATACACTGCTGTGCTTTGACTGTTGGTAACAGGAAATACGCTGCTGTGCTTTATTGAATGTTGAGAACAGGTAAGATGCTGTTGTGCTTTATTGACATTTGGTAACTGCAAATTCATTACTGCTACATTGAGGAGTAGTAACTGGAAATACATTGCTTTGCTTCACTGAAGTATGGTAACTGGATACGCTGCTGTGCTGTATTGAGCGTTGGTTACTGAGAGAATGCTGCTGATCTTCATTGATTGGTAACTGCAAATTAACTACTGTGCTACATTTAGGAGTGGTAACTGGGAGTTTCCTGCTTTGCTTCACTGAGGTGTGGTAACAGAATACACTGCTGTGCTTTTATGAGCGTTCGTTACTGGGAATACACGGCCATGCTTTATTGACTGGTAACTGCAAATTTGCCACTGTGCTACATGGATAGGTGGAATTTGGAATACGCTGCTGTGCTTCGTTGGGAAGTGGTTACAGAGTATGCATTTTTATGGTTGAGGAGTGGTAATTGGGAATACGCTACTGTTTGATGGATGATAACTGGGATTATACTGCTGTGCTTTCTGGAGAGATGGTACCTGGAAGTACACTGATGTGCTTCACTGAAGTTTAAGAACTGGGATTATGTTGCTCTGCTTCATTGGGGTTGGTAACTGGGAGGATGAGGAGTGGTTTCTTATGTGTGATTCATTTTACTGTGTCTAGTCATACAACGAATATCTTCACTATTGGGGCCAGAATAGGTTTAGGGATTCCAGAGGTTGCACAATAAAACACAAGTTGCTGTTGGAACAAGTGGCAGAGCTGAAGAAAGGCTTGCCACAGGCTCGTGTAATTCACACATCGAGTCATCAGCGTGTTGGTGTGCACATTGAAGGGAATTTACTGTCTGATCAAGCCACCAAGATGACAGTGAGAACTGCTGCCATTGCTGCAATCACTCATTCTAGCATGAGGATAGACCGATAATGGGAGCTGTCAATGCTGCCCGTTATAACAGCTCAGCTTTGCCAAAAGGCTTTCCATTCACGTACTCATATAACTTAGATTAAAAAAATATTCTGTATGCTCAAATTGGGGGATAGTGTAATAACAAACATGGATTGCAGATTAGGTTTAAATCTGGTTTCACAAGAGGGTTTGAGTTCAGCACACGCAGGTATTACTGCATCAGTTTCACTACTGAAACAATGTTATTGGTGGCCAGGTGTAAGAAAGTGCCCTCATTTTCCATGGTTGCCCCCACTTTTTTTTGTGCTAAACTCGTGATGTACTTTGAGTGGGCCCTGGGTTCCTGCCAGACAGATACACAGCGCCTATGTTCTTTCCCCTAAACTGCATTAAAACCAAAACCCAATTGGCACTCTATAACCACAGGTCAGTTCCTTGTAAATAGTACCATAGGTACCGTGGCCAGGGAAGGGCTCCAGGACATATTGTGCCAGCCTTAGAGGCCATGAACCTTTACGCACACTGCCATTGCAGGCTGTGTGATTTGCTGCAGAACAAAGTGAAGAGTCCCTGTGTGCCCTGTACCACTGCGCGACCCCCCCCCCCGGGTACCACTGCGCGACCCCCCCACCCCCCCGGGTACCACTGCGCGACCCCCCCACCCCCCCGGGTACCACTGCGCGACCCCCCGGTACCACTGCACAACCCCCCACCTGGTACCACTGCACGACCCCCCTACCCCTCTGGGTACCACTGCGCGACCCCCCCTCCCGGGTACCACTGCGCGACCCCCCCCCCTCCCGGGTACCACTGCGCGAACCCCCCCCCCCCTCCCGGGTACCACTGCGCGACCCCCCCCCTCGTACCACTGCGCGACCCCCCCCCTCCCGGGTACCACTGCGCGACCCCCCCCCCCTCCCGGGTACCACTGCGCGACCCCCCCCCTCCCGGGTACCACTGCGCGACCCCCCCCCTCCCGGGTACCACTGCGCGACCCCCCTCCCCCTTCTGGGTATCACTGCGTGACCCCCCCCCCTCCTTCCGGGAATCACTGCGTGACCACCCCGCCCCCCCCTCCCGGGTACCACTGCGCGACCACCCCGCCCCCCCCTCCCAGGTACCACTGCGCGACCACCCCCCCCTTCCAGGTACCACTACGTGACCCCCCCGGGTACCACTGTGTGACCCCTCCCCCCCCGGTACCACTGTGTGACCCCTCCCCCCCCCCCGGTACCACTGCGTGACCCCCCCCTCCGGTACCACTGCGCAACCCCCCCCTGGTACCACTGCACGACCCCCCACCCCCCGGGTACCACTGTGTGACCCCCCTCCGGGTACCACTGCACGACCCCCCCCCCCCACCAGGTACCACTGCGTGACCCCCCCCCTCCTTCCGGGAATCACTGCACGACCACCCCGCCCCCCCCCCCTCCCGGGTACCACTGCGTGACCACCCCGCCCCCCCCCCCTCCCGGGTACCACTGCGTGACCACCCCGCCCCCCCCCTCCCGGGTACCACTGCGTGACCACCCTGCCCCCCCTCTTCCGGGTACCACTGCGCGACCACCCCCCCCCCTTCTGGGTACCACTGCGCGACCCCCCCGCCTTCCGGGTACCACTGCGCGACCCCCCCCCCTTCCGGGTACCACTGCGCGACCCCCCCCCCCTTCCGGGTACCACTGCGCGACCACCCCCCCCTTCTGGGTACCACTGCGCGACCCCCCCCTTCTGGGTACCACTGCGCGACCCCCCCCCTTCCGGGTACCACTGCGCGACCCCCCCCCTTCCGGGTACCACTGCGCGACCCCCCCCCCTTCCGGGTTCCACTGCGCGACCCCCCCCCGGGTACCACTGCGCGACCCCCCCCCCCGGGTACCACTGCGTGACCCCCCCCCCCCGGGTACCACTGCGCGACCCCCCCCCCCCCGGGTACCACTGCGCGACCCCCCCCCGGGTACCACTGCGCGACCCCCCCCCCCATACCACTGCGCGACCCCCCCCCCCATACCACTGCGTGACCCCCCCCCGTACCACTGCGCGACCCCACCCCCCCGTACCACTGCGCGACCCCACCCCCCCCGTACCACTGCGCAACCCCACCCCCCCGTACCACTGCGCGACCCCACCCCCCCGTACCACTGCGCGACTCCACCCCCGCCGTACCACTGCGCGACCCCTCCCCCCCGTACCACTGCGCGACCCCACCCCCCCCGTACCACTGCGCGACCCCACCCCCCCGTACCACTGCGCGACCCCACCCCCCCTACCACTGCGCGACCCCACCCCCCCCTTACCACTGCGCGACCCCACCCCCCCTTACCACTGCGCGACCCCACCCCCCCTACCACTGCGTGACCCCACCCCCCCCGTACCACTGCGCGACCCCACCCCCCCCGTACCACTGCGCGACCCCACCCCCCGTACCACTGCGCGACCCCACCCCCCCGTACCACTGCGCGACCCCACCCCCCCCGTACCACTGCGCGACCCCACCCCCCCGTACCACTGCGCGACCCCACCCCCCCCGTACCACTGCGCGACCCCACCCCCCCCCATACCACTGCGCGACCCCACCCCCCCTGTACCACTGCGCGACCCCACCCCCCCCTGTACCACTGCGCGACCCCACCCCCCCCCGTACCACTGCGCGACCCCACCCCCCCCGTACCACTGCGCGACCCCACCCCCCACTGTACCACTGTGCGACACCACCCCCCCGTACCACTACGCGACCCCAACCCTCCCCGTACCACTGCGCGACCCCACCCCCCCCGTACCACTGCGTGACCCCACCCCCCCTGTACCACTGCGCGACCCCACCCCCCCGTACCACTGCGCGACCCCACCCCCCCCGTACCACTGCGCGACCCCACCCCCCCGTACCACTGCGCGACCCCACCCCCCCGTACCACTGCGTGACCCCACCCCCCCCGTACCACTGCGCGACCCCACCCCCCCCGTACCACTGCGCGACCCCACCCCCCCCACCCCCCCCGTACCACTGCGCGACCCCACCCCCCCCGTACCACTGCGCGACCCCACCCCCCCGTACCACTGCGCGACCCCACCCCCCCGTACCACTGCGTGACCCCACCCCCCCCGTACCACTGCGTGACCCCACCCCCCCCGTACCACTGCGCGACCCCACCCCCCCGTACCACTGCGCGACCCCACCCCCCCGTACCACTGCGCGACCCCACCCCCCCCGTACCACTGCACGACCCCACCCCCCCGTACCACTGCGCGACCCCACCCCCCCGTACCACTGCGCGACCCCACCCCCCCCGTACCACTGCGCGACCCCACCCCCCCGTACCACTGCGCGACCCCACCCCCCCCGTACCACTGCACGACCCCACCCCCCCGTACCACTGCGCGACCCCCCCCGTACCACTGCGCGACCCCCCCCCGTACCACTGCACGACCCCCCCCGTACCACTGCGCGACCCCCCCCCGTACCACTGCGCGACCCCCCCGTACCACTGCGCGACCCCCCCCCGTACCACTGCGCGCCCCCCCCCATACCACTGCGCGACCCCCCCCGTACCACTGCACGACCCCCCCCCCCGTACCACTGCGCGACCCCCCCGTACCACTGCGCGACCCCCCCCCATACCACTGCGCGACCCCCCCCCGTACCACTGCGCGACCCCCCCCCCGTACCACTGCGCGACCAACCCCCCCCGTACCACTGCACAATAAAACACAAGTTGTTGGGGGAACAAGTGGCAGTACTGAAGATAGGTGTTGGACTTGGCCCTTCTGGCAGGTTCACCCCTGAACTTTTTTTGCTTTTTACTGGTGACTTGGTGTGGTGATTTTTTGGTTTCTACGCACTTTCCCTGTGTCCCAGGGTAAAGTGCGTGCGCGCTCTGAGTGCATGTGGTGAGATAGGCCTGCCCTCCCATAGGAATGCATGGGGAATGTATGTGTCCCTAGTAGTTCCTGATGCGTGGGGTGTGCAGGCCCGAGTTTGGTATGTGCGGACTCGTGGGAGTGGATGCTGCGCGATGATGTGTGCGGCGTGCATGTACCTAGTGTGGAAGTGCCACTTCTAGAAGTGGGCACTTCTGTGTGCAGTGTGTCTGTCGCGTGATTGGCTGGTCATATCATGTGACGGGCTAGGGATTCCCCAGAGTCAGGATGAGTCACCCAGTGGTGAATGGGGAGATCAGCAGCTAGATGGGTGGAAGGAGTACACCTGGGTCCTGAATAGGGCAGGGTTTTCCACACACAATGCTGGCCCCGCCCCCTGTGGTGCGACTGACGACCCTAGCCCTGCCAGTGAATAGAGTGAGGGGCTGAGCACATCAAGGGTGCTCCCCAACCAGCTGCGACTGGTTTTCCCCCTCACCCTGAACCAAGAACAAAGACTTTTACTGTATAAAAAGGGGCTGTGTCCCCTTACAAGTTGTTCTCTGCCAGGATCCTACCTGAGGGGGGCTGCTGCTGCTGGACCAGAGGACCGCCACTTGGACTACCTCCCTGCCTGGAGGCCCAGTGAGCTGGCTCTGGGTCCAGCCTTGCCCCCCACCCCTGCTTTGCTGTGTGCAGGGGAGACTTTTTCTGGACTTAGTGGTAATTTGCCCCTAAGCACTGGGAGCGCTTTATTTGTGTCCCTCAAGCGCCTGGAAGCGCTTTTATTTGCCGTTTAGCGCCCGGAGCGCTTTATTTCTGAAAGCCGGTGCCCACCCGGCGTTTGCCCCGTCTTTTCCGTTCCTGAAAGTCCCCTGGCAGGTGCCCACCCTGCCAGGGACATTGCCGTGGACATCGGCGGGTGCCCACCCCGCGTAATTAATTATTTCTGTCGCGGGTGCCCACCCTGCTTATTGCCGTTTTACGTTGGAAATGAGGGGTGGGCTCCCTCAATTAAGCCGTAGAGAGAATCACCGCCGCGGCCCCGGGGGAAGCCCAGGAAGTCAGGCAACGCCGTGTGGTGACGTGGGCGGGACTCCGGGACAACCGGAAGTAGGAGGGTGGAGCCTACCCCGCCTCCTTCCGACGACGACGTGCGGCTGGTGTAATTCCCCCTCGAGACCCAGGCGGGAGCCTACCCCGCACTGGGCCGGCCCGGAGAAGCGTGACAGAGGGTGCGGAGGGCGAGAGCCCTTCCCGCGACACGGACCGGAGCTTCGTCAGCTCAACCGAAGGAGACCAGAGGCCCAGGAAGAGCCGGTAAGTGAAGCCGGCTGGGGGGTGGAAGCCTCCTCGAAGCCTCACTCCGGTGCCTCTCTCCCAAGCAGCCCCCACCTGACAAGGCCGGCTCCAAACACACGGGACGTGCCGGAGCCACCCCTCTGGTGTGGGTCGCCCCCAAATCAAGGCACCGGTGCAGTGCGAGTGTCGGGCGGCCCCGGAAGGCAGCGGGCCGCCCCAACGGGGTCCCGAGCCACAAGGCTCCAATGAGGCACCTTGACTGAAGAGTCTAGAAGGGCCCCAAAATACACCGCATCGGTTGTTAAAAGCACGCTGTACTCTAAAACGTCTAGGGGGCATTTCTTTTGGCCATTTCGAGTCCAGAGGGACTCCAACGACGGGGCAGATAGTTGTCCAGAGCCTAGAAGGCTCCAAGGGCGGACAAACTCGTGTTCAAGGCACAGTGGTGCCCCTGCTCCTTTTCCCAGCTGCCCAGCACTTAGTGGGCAGCTGCAACGTTTAGGTTGTGCCCTGTTGCTTTACGCTCTAGATTGCGCATCCTGCGCAATCTTGCCCTGACTCTGTGGACAACGGGCGCTTGAGCCCATGAGAGGCCAGTTGGCCTAGGGACTGCCACAGGTGGTGGCTTTATGTGAGTTTTTGCGCAGTTGTTCCTACCTGCACCTCTGAATGTGTTTTTATGCGTCATGTGCCTTGTTCTTACACCGCTGAATGTATTTTAGGCATCATGTGTTTTCCTTCCCTACACCTCTGAATGTGATGCATCATGTGTAATGTGCGTTTACCCCTACAGGTATTGTGATACTTAGGTGGTTGTTTTCTCCTAGTACAGGTGGTGCTAGTGAGGTCCTGATTCCCTGCGCAATATTGTCCTAAGGTGGTTAGGGTTGCGTAGGTGGTACTTACCTGATACCAGTAGCTACTGGTTGGGTGCTACATGTTCTATTTTAGTGCTACAGTAATTGTAAGTGCTATGGTCTAAAGTATTGTTCCTAAGTTCTAAAAGTGCTAATTCCGGACAGTGGTCCATGTGGCCCTGTCCCCTGTACATATAATCCCTTGTAAATTCTGCCCGTGCCTGTTGGCACATTGTAGAGTGTGTGTTGTTATCTAATGTGTTGTGTATAATACAAAGGTTATTTTTATAGAATACCTTGTGTGGAGTTTCCTTTGTGGTGGGCCTTGGGTGTTGTTGCTGGGTGCGCGCGCAAACGCTTTACACATCGCCTCAGGGATAAGCCTGTCTGCTCGTGCCAAGCTACCAAGGGGGTGAGCAGGGGTTATCTTTGGCGTGTAACTCCCCAGCCCTGACTAGAGTGGTGGTTTCTGTCTGGCTTTGGCGCAAGCCCTAGCCAACCAGGAATCCCATTTCTAACAATAGGCATGTCTCAGGGTCATGTAATTAACACATTGAGTCATCAGCGTGTTCGTGTGCACATTCAAGGAAATTCACTGGCTGATCCAGCCGCTAAGGCGACGGTGAGAACTGGTGCCATTGCTGCGATCACTCTTTCTAGCACTAGGTGTAAAAGTGCCCTCATTTTGCATGGTTGCCCCCACTTTTTGCTAAACTGCTGATGTACTTTGGCAGGAACCCAGGGCCCACTGGGGCCTATGTTCTTTCACTAAACTGCATTAAAACAAAACCCAATTGGCACTCTTTGGACACTGGTCAGTTCCTTTTAAATGGTACCATAGGTACCAAGGGCACTGTGGCCAGGGAAGGCCTCTAAGGGCTGCAGCACTTATGTCACCATTATACGCCATGTACCTTTACACACACACACACACACACACACACACACACACAGACACACACTGCCATTGCAGGCTGCCTGTTTTGATGCAGAACAAAGTGAAGAGTCCCTGTTTGCCATGCCTACAATCCACTGCCCTAGCATAGATCAGCCACCCCCCTAGCTAGGTGCAGTATACCAGTGGTGAGGGTACAGGTGCATGAGCCCTGTACCCCTACAGTGTTTAAATCAATTTTTAGACAATGTAAGTGCAGAAATGCCATTAGGAGTATATGGTCCTGGGAGTTTGTCATTACGAACTCCACAGCACCATAATGACTTTATTGAAAACTGGTATCAAACTTCTCAGCACATAAAACCCTGACTTATGCACACCCCACCACCCCTCCGTGACCCGCCCCCTGCACCCACCCCTCCGTGACCCCACCCCCCCGCACCTGCCCCTAAAGTGATAATTCACATGCAATAGTCATTTACATTAACAAATGGAGAAAGTTCGACAGGTTCTCGTTTTTCATCAGAAAATTAATTTTTTGGTCTGTAGAAAAATTGATTCAAAATGTCATTTGGATTGTGTCCTCATGTTGAATAACTACTTTTTAAAGCATCAATGTGACCAAAATTGCCATTTTTACAGACTTTTTCTCCTACTCAGAAGCTTCTATTTCGACCAATTTCAGGCATTAAAATGACTCTAAACACTCTTATTAAAGTTCCAAAAGTGATAATTCACATGCAATAGTCATTTACAGTCAAAAAATTAAACATTAAAAAATTACCATTTGTGACCATCTTGAGAAAGTTCGACGGGTCATCGTTTTTCATCAGAAAATTGTTTTTTTGGAATGTAGAAAAATTGATTGAAAATGTCATTTGGATTGTGCCTCATGTTGAATAACCACTTTTTAAAGCCTCAATGTGACCAAAATTGCCATTTTTACAGACTTTTTCTCCTACTCAGAAGCTTCTATTTCGACCAATTTCAGGCATTTAAATGACTAAACACTCTTGTTTTAGTTCCAAGAGTTCTAATTCACATGCAATAGTCATTTACAGTCAAAAAAGTAAACATTAAATACCATTTCTGACCATCTTTAGAAAGCTCGACTGGTCACGGGTCATTGTTTTTCATCAGAAAATAAATTTTTTCGACGGTAGAAAGATTGATTCAAAATGTCATTTGGATTGTGCCTCATGTTGAATAAC
The DNA here is from genome assembly GCF_964204655.1 of Triturus cristatus. NCBI lineage: Eukaryota > Metazoa > Chordata > Amphibia > Caudata > Salamandridae > Triturus > Triturus cristatus. Next base: position 1,196,363,356 of record NC_140585.1, on the reverse strand, counting down.
AACATTTTAAAGCCTCAATGTGACCAAAATTGCCATTTTTACAGACTTTTTCTCCTACTCAGAATCTTCTATTTCGACCAATTTCAGGCATTTAAATGACTCTAAACACACTTATTTTAGTTCCATATGTGGTCATTCACATTCAATAGTCATTTACAGTCAAAAAATTAAACATTAAAAAATTACCTTTTCTGACCATCTGGAGAAAGTTCGACAGGTCACGGGTCCTCGTTTTTCATCAGAAAATTGATTTTTTGGACTGTAGAAAAATTGATTCAAAATGTCATTTGGATTGTGCCTCATGTTGAATAACTACTTTTTAAATTGTCATTGTGACAGAAATTGCCATTTTTACAGACTTTTTCTCCAACTCAGAATCTTCTATTTTGACCAATTTTAGGCATTAAAATGACTCTAAACACACCTATTTTAGTTCCAAAAGTGATAATTCACATGCAATAGTCATTTACAGTCAAAAAATTAAACATGAAAAAATTACCATTTCTGACCATCTGGAGAAAGTTCCCCAGACTTTACATTGCCTTGTGGAGTGCCTCAGGGCTCGTCGCTGAGCCCCACTCTCTTCAATCTATACGTCACTCCACTGGCCAAATTATTAAAAACGTTTGAATTTACGCTGGTGTCTTATACGGACGACACGCAAATCATAGTGTCTATTAACAGTTCGCCCGCTGACACCGCGTCTCGGTTCAAAGACTGTATAAATTACATTGGGAACTGGATGCAGACAAATTGTCCTAAGCTCAACACCTCAAAAACAGAGGTCATGCTTTTTGGCAGCACACCCATTGTGTGGTAAGACAGTTGGTGGCCAAGTCACATGGGCCCTCTCCCGGTACCAGCTGAGAAGATTAAGAACCTGGGAGTTCTGTTTGATACCAAGCTCTCCTTTGAGCCCCACATTAACCAAACAACTGCAACATGCTTTTTCATCCTCAAAATCTCAAGGAAGATATTGCCGCTCATCCCGTTTGAGCTCAGGAAAACAGTAGTCACAGCCTTGATTGGTTCCAGACTAGACTACTGCAACGCCCTTCTGACCAGTGCAAGCAAACGTAGACTACAAACATTGCAGACTACTGAAAACGCCACTGCTAAAGTTCTGATTGGGCTTCCTTGTCTTGCCTCCGCTTCCAAGGCTCTCACAGAGCTACATTGGCTGCCTATTAACAAGCGCATTCAGTTCAACGCCCTGCTCATCACATTTAAGGCAATACACGGCAAAGGCCCACTACAACTATCACAACTCTTTAAATCCTAAATCCCAGGAAGACCACTAAGATCTGCCAAGAGTGGCAATCTCGCCATCCCCAAAATCTTCAAGGTCAAAATGGGGAGGCAAAAGCATCTCCTATACTACCACTAAACTTTGGAACTCCTTGCGCACCTCCCTGAAAAACTAACATAATCTGCTACAATTCAGGAAGCGCTTAAAAACCTGGCTCTACCAGTAACACTTCTCTGGTAACAACTGCTTTCTAATGTTTTAGCGCCTAGATACCTTCAGGTCATGTCGGGATTTAGAAATTCGTCATTTAATTTCATATATTGAATGCAGTGAGGTGACCCTGTCACACATGGTTAGACTGTCCTGTTTTATGTTTAAACCTATAATAACTGATAAAACCCCACCGAAAGGGAAATAGTCCTTACCAGTGTAAACATATAGAAACTAAAAAAACACCTGTACAACCACAAAATAAATGCCATTCAAAGAAAGGAAAAGAAGAGTGAAAGAGTAATTTTTTTTCTTCTTGAAGGGGCCAGTACATTATAATGTTGTTATACAAGCTAGCAAGAATGACTGGGCTAACATTATTGTGCTTGAGTTTTGTTGTTTAGGGATGTCACTAAAATATTGTTTCTTCTTTGTTTTGCTTTTTTCGGTTTTGTGGTCTTTGGTCTAAAGATGCCGGGTTAAGAAGCATGTTTTAGGCCTGGTTTAATTATTTTATAAACTGTAGAGAATCGGGAAATATCAAAATCTTATTTGATATTTTGGCTGCTTTTGAGTCTTTCACTGATAGGTTAAACAGCTGGTTTCATAAGAATCCTTCCCCATATGTGCCATCACATTTACCCACAGAAAATGGGTAAAAACCCTTGATACATTAGCCCCCAGTTTCTAGTGAGTCAGTATTGATAGTAGGTGAATTGCCATCACGTCAGGCTTTAAAAATTCAGTGCAAGTTATAGTGACAAGTATATGTGAAAAGAGTGCTATAACCAAGCATATGGGATAGTGGTGAAACCATGACACCAGACTTTTAGAAAACATAGAACGCAGTGTCACTTGGAATGCTGCTGCGATAAGGTTCTTTCTAAATTCAACAAAGATTGGAGTGATATTGTTTGTATTTGAAGTGATTCAGCTATGTATATGAAAAAGTTGTGTCATGACCTGACAAAATCAATATCTGAGCTGAAGTGCTTCCCTGTAAGAGATCCTTGCCACTTGTTAGATGGTATGCTGAAAGCATCTTTACAATCTTCAGAGTTAATGAAGAATTCTATTAACTTTTTAGTCCATTCTGGTGCACTGTTTTGTTATGCGCGGGAACTTCAACACAAATATTTCTCTTTTTGTGCTTTGTGTGGCATCAAAGAAAGAGTCATCCTAACTGTGTCACATAGTTGATGGTTCTCAGTCCAAGGGGCTATGAATGCTATATTATCCATGTGGCAACTGTTTACAGAATATTTGCTGAGTGATGATGCCAAAGGCAAGAAATTTGAGGATCTTTGGTCTCCTATCGATAGTGATGTGAAAAAAGTACACTGTACTGCATTCTTAGATTTTTACAGGAAAACATAATAGCTGTAGTGTTCATAATAAAAAACTAGAGTCTGAAAACACACTTGTCTGCCAAGTGTTCAGTGTAATTGGTGTATATGTGAAACATCTCCTTGAGAGTAGGCTAGGCGACACGCATAGTGACTTTGGAACTGCACCATGTTCCATGTTAGAGTGCTTGCCACTTGGTAAGCAAAGCATGTTGAAGAGCAATTCAGGAACGTTTATTTTACAATGTATGAGAAATGGCTTACAATGATACATAGAAATGTCCCTTCACCATGGCATTTGAAGTCAATGAAACCTCACTGTGGTACTCTTACAAATTCTAGATCCCTTCCATAAAGGGGAATTTTCTCCGTAGTTTCAAAAGTGCTGATTCATTTTTGACCGCTTCAATAACTTTAAGGGCATGAGCACCCAGTTCAACGCAAATGTTGCAGAACCTGCCCAGAGAATCACAATCTTTAAGTGCACCAGTATTGGCATGGAAAGCTATGTCAGTGTCCAGAGATAGCAAATTGTGTACTGGCTGTTTTGGCGTTGCCCGTCTCAAGTACAAATGTTGAGAGGGCCTTTTCATAGAAAAAGGTTTACATGGGAAGGAAAGAGTGAGCGCACATGACCAAAGACTCACTGAAGAAGTATTGTATGGTGTACTGCAATAAGTTTGATCGGCAAAACTGTATTTGGACCTCATATACACTGTACAGACACGGTCTATATGCCATGCACAATAAGTGTAGAAAGCAAGCAATAATAAAAGCAAATCTTTCCATAAACACCGGAAAAACACTGTTTCTGTTGTTTTTAATGGCATGAAAATGTGTAACCACTGATAACCACTGTTTTTTTAAGGAATTGAAATCACTTGAAAACACTGGGGAAAAAAAACACTAGAATTTACCAAAAAGAGAAACTGAAAACAGGAAAGTCTATGCATGGTGTGTGCAAGATCGAACTCGAACAGGTAAGCTGCTTGTGCAGGGCAGGCATGGAAATCCTGCAGCCTTTTGTTTAACTTGAGTCACGCAGTGTAGCACGTGTGCTGCAGCCCTGGGGCTCATTTTACATCCCTGCCCTGAGTATCACTGGTACCATATACTGGGGCCTACAGGGGTGTAAAAGCACTTGCCAACTGGGTGTACCAATTCACATTTACAGTTTAAGGAAAATATCACTGGTGCTTGGGCCTGATTAGCAGGACCCAGCACACTCTTGGATCAATTACCACAGCATCTATCAGCAAAACTTGGGGGGACATTTGCAAAAATAATCGAGTTTACTACAGAAGGGAAGCTATGCCTATCTATAATGTCAGTGAATTTCAGTTTTTTAAATTATATTGAGTCATTGTCCCCACTGCGCAGAGACTTCAACCATGTGAAGTGTGTGGATTAATCAGGTCCTTCGGCCAACCTTCTGCATGCAGCCAACCACCTGCTGCACATGGCCTTTGGCTGGGTTGGATGCCAGCAGCTTGGTTGTGGTCAGAGGCCAGGCCAATCCCCCTCCTGCCAGTCCCCGAGGTCTGTAATGGAAGCTGCAGCATCATTTTTCCTGTTGAGGCCAACAATCAGATTGCTTGGTACTGTGGTACCAAAAAGGTTCTTGGGCGATAAATTGCCCCCAGAGGGCTTTGCAGGTGAGTCCAACAAATGTTGCATTCTGGGTCCTGTAGTGCTTTTGTACCAATTGTTACCCTCCAGTGGGTTCTGCGCTTTTACCATATTGTTTATACTATTTCCTAGCCCTCCAGTAGGCCTCCCAAATGAAAAGTGTTCAAATAGTTTGTCTGTCTGCCTTTCCACAACATGTCCTGTGGCCCCCTGTTCAATTGTGGGGCAGTGCAGTCTTCCCGACGGGACTGGCGTGAAAAAAATGCTTGCAATTTATCCTCCATTCAAAGACGCACACAAAGTTAGGTGAATTCCATCAATCTTTATTGAGACGAAGTGAGCACTTTCCATATGGAAATATTTGGTACAAATGCACTACAGGACTCAGCATGCAACATTTATTGGAATCACCTGCAAAGCCCACTGGAGGCAATTTAACCGATTCACATGCAGAGGGAAGTGCTTTTTAAACAACACTGCGCAATCTTGTTACATGCCTGTGAACAAGGGGCTGCTGCTCCAAAACGCGTAAGGCTCAAGAAATATTTCCAGATAGAAAATGCTCACTTCGTCTCAATAAAGAATTGCTTTGTCTCAATAAAGAATTGATAGAATTCACCTGCCTTTGTGTGCGTCTTTGAATGGAAGATAAATTGCAAGCATATTTATATATATATATTTCACAACTTTTGTTCTGTCGCCACCACGAACAGATAAGGTGCACACCAAGAGTATCCAAGTTTTTAGATTTTTATTGCCAACACGTTAAACACCAGACAGACTCGTTCCGGCACGTTCCCCTTCCTCAAAGGACATTGAGGAAGGCGAAGGTGTCGAAATGCGTCCGTCCAGTGTTTAATGTGTAGGCAATAAAATCAAAAAATTTGGATACTCCTGGTGTGCAACTAATCTGTTCGTAGTCGTGACGGAACCACAGTCGTGGAATTCTTACGTGCCTTCACCGACACACAAGGTTGCACCGTGTAGTGTGATGCGGCAATTGGTGAGGACGCAAGGGGACTATATATATATATATATTACCTACTGGCGGTCGCCAGTAGGTAGTTATAGTTAGGACCCCTTTTCCATAGGAAATCCGCAACATTCTATTTTGATTAACTTTGGCGCCGGTTGACGAATCCTCGCGAATTTCTCAAAATAGGTGGGGCGCTACGCTCCGCTCCTACCCTGAAAGTCTCGGGGGGATTCGTCAAGCGGGGGCTGAGATAAAAGGGGGGTCCCAAAACGCGTTTTCCCCATGCATTTTTCCATAGGACCTTTAGAACGAGCTACAGCCCGAACGGCTGAACAGAATTACTAGAAATTTGGCAGCGAGGTAGTCCTCAGGTCAAGGAAGTGCCTTTTGTAGGTTTGGTGTAAATCTGTTCAGTAGATTCTGAGAAAATAGCCTTTAAATCAATATATATATCTGAGCCCGCTTACGGTACGCTTACCGTAAGCTTACCGTAGGGGTACGGTGGCGTGCGCGAGCGCGATTCTGATTGGCTCTTAGATCTTAGTAAACATTCGAATCGGCCGAAACCTGGAAGCGGCGGCCGCCATTTTGTGTATTTCACTCTGAAAAAAAAGAGTGAAAACAAGAAAAGGGGGCAATGAGGAGAGTTACAGACCCCCTAACATTTGTAAGGGGGTCAAAGAAGGACAGAAAAGTACAAAAAAAACATTTATTGATTTTTTTAAAAATCACGGGGTACGCGTACGGTAAGCGTACGGTAAAAAACAAAAAAAATAAATAAATGAAATGCAGATTTAAGAGTTTAGATATTAGGGAGCTCTAAAAAGAGCTGTTGTGTTTATGAAGTCATTTTTTTAAGTGGTACTTACAAGTAAGTACCGATGCAGAGTCTAAGGTTCAAAAGGAAGACTCTGTTCCCTTCATCATTGACAATGATGGCGGCCGCCATTTTCTCTCTCGCACTGAGAGTGATGATTAACAAACAAAGCACAAAAACATGTAAAGGGGCTGTTTTGACAGCTCCCACACACATAGCCATGTAGAGGGAGTCCCCAAAGATCCCCCAAGGCCAAAAACGGAATTTTTATTTTTTCGCTAATTTCGCCGATTACGCTTACTGTACGCGTACGGTAAAAAAATGTATAAAAAAAAAAATTATCCACAATAACCCCACCCCGTGTGCAATTGGTGACCGAAGGTCACCAATTGTGCATGGCTTATAACTGCTGTGAAAAACGAAAATAATTAAAAAAAAAAATTTTAAAAAAAATGTATCCACACTCTCTCCACCCCGTGTGCAAATGGTGCCCGAAGTGCACCATTTGTGCATGGCTTATAACTACTGCGAAAAATTAAAATATTACCTTTCAAAACGAAGTGCATCATATGTCCTCCATGTGCGCACGGTGCGCGAAGCGCATCGTGCGTACATGGCCCATCTAGCGTAACGTGGGCATGCGGTGCGCGTAGCGCACCGCGTGCCCACCGTGCGTGCACGGCACTAACTGCGTAAAGTGGGCGCGCGGTGCGCGAAGCGCACCGCGCACGGAACGAACTGCGTTAAGTGGGCGCGCATGCCACGAATGGCATAAAGTAACTTAGCATTTAAAAAAACGTACAAATTCACTGACAAAACCATAGGTTTCACACACGTTATAGTTAGGAATTAGCATTTAAAAAACCTTGCAAATTCACTGAAAAAACCATAGGTTTCACACATGTTATAGTTAGCGGAAATTTTACTGATAAAAAACCAATGAAATTCCCCCGTTATAGTTAGTGCAGGCAACTATAACTCACGCGACCGCAATCTTCTGCTGATGACATATGTGTCTTTATGAAAAAAAAATATTTGTAATATATGTATAGCTAAAAATGTATGGAAGAAGACATGGGTAAATAAGTGTCTAAATACAGTATTAGCATCAGCAGAGGATTGCGGTCGCGTGAGTTATAGTTGCCTGCACTAACTATAACGGGGGAATTTCATTGGTTTTTTATCAGTAAAATTTCCGCTAACTATAATATGTGTGAAACCTATGGTTTTTTCAGTGAATATATATATATATATATATATATATATATATATATATATATATATAATGTTTATATCTGACTTTGTAAGTATGACTTATGTATGTGTATTTAACTACATATTTATATTTAGATATCGATATATACACACATCCATACATCAGATTTCAACTTTCTATGGAGGCGACACTATTTTGCAAACAAAGGTGGTTGGACAAATTAATGATCCGCAGGTCTGTTTTTTATGTGTCACCTCCTGGTACATTCAGCACCTGTGGTGGTGGGACATAAAGAGGGCGTGGACAGGACACATATAGCTGGGACACAGGCCTCATCTGGTCCCCTCATGAGACCACCAGAAATGAGACATGCACATTTGTTTGTCATAGGGCAAAATATTCCTTCAGGCCACAAACAGGAAGTACGTGGAATCAGTGGCAGTGTAGTAATGTTGTATCTATAAGATATTCCACTGTTAGAATGATAAGTAGGTAATAAGAATGTCTAACAGTGTATGTGAATGTTCTGATTCACTTGTACAAGCAGTTCCCCACTGAGCTGCATGCACTTTTATGTATTCGGCTTCCTGAATAAATTCCTTAATTTATTCTCCCACATTCTACATGAATTCATGTACTTTTTATTATCGCTACCAAAACACAATTTTTGGAGACGGTTGATGGGATTGGCGATTCTCTGCATGATTCCGGATGCAATTTATTTTTTTCGGTACCCCACTCAAGGTGAATAAGCGGAACCTTTAAACAGGCATCTTACTGCACGGAGTTACTTCCCTGGAAAGCGGAACTGTTTAACGAGCGTTTTGCAGCACAGCACAGTCTACCGGTGGCATGCGACACGAACCACAAAGTACCACCTAAAGACACAACAAATCCTAACAGTATCTTCATTGTGTAAACTGTCGGAGACGTATCTAGGTGAGCCACGGTGTATTATTTTTACTTTGGTGCATAAGACTGGCGAAATAGTGAGTCGCTCGCCACGCGCGCAAACAACTTACTTTTAAACGCCGCACTCTCTGCGCTCCGTTTTCCTTTCAAACCCCGCAAGTAGCACCTTTCTCCTGGGACTGAAGGTATTTGTTACGTAGATGTCGTCATCACGCTAGAAGTTCACGCACGGCGGCCATATTGTTGATGTTGGTTTCCATGACAGCGCGCTATCGACTGTAATGTCGGGCTGAATACAATGGAGCTGTTTCCTTTTTTTTCTACATTTACCGTATGAAGTTGCACAGCTATATTGATAACAATTAACGGTAATAACTCTGAATACAAGTGCATGCAACGTTTACTTGAAGTTTATGTGCAGTTACTGGCATATTTTACTGTTTTTACTCAGCATACATTTTGCTAAAGGGACAATCTTACTCACATTTCAGGACAGTTTCTTTACCATATTTTTTTTTGTTTGTGCTCTCCTCATTTTTTATTCTTGAGTCATGCCTACCAAAGCTACAGATATAAATTCATCAAGAGAAAACACGGCTGAAGATGGGAATTTTTCAAACCCACACATCAATTCCCCAAAATAATTTTTGCCGACTCCTGGTGAACCGGTAGTAGAATGGTTGGACTGTAAAGAGTATTTTCTCAACTATATTTCGAATCTAGAAGATATCAGCGGAACATTCTCACCTGAAAGAAAAAAAAGAATGTTATTGTATTCGTTAGGTCCTGAGGTTTTATGCATATTTAATGAATTGCATAAGCATGATAGAACTGAGGGCGATTTAGATGTCTTTAAATCAGCTATTTTGGATCTTGATGACCATTTTTCCCCCTCAGTTTGTATTGCAGTCACTAGACACTCTTTTTTCACAGAAAACAGGAGAAACACGAGTCAATAGAAGAATGTATCTGCGTTAAAGAAGTTGGCGAGCAAGTGTAGATTTGCACAACTGCTTGACGAGTTCGTACGTGACCAGGTGGTCGTATACCAAGAATAAAACCTTACAGGATCAGTTGTGGGTAGAGGGTGAAAGTTGTTTGAAAGACATCATTGCGATGGTTAAAAAAGCAGAACTCTCTGAACGTTGTGCCAAAGCTACGCTTTCTCAAGATAAAATAGGTTCCGAAGAAATTGTGGGGAAGGTTATTGAAAATAAAGGGAAGTACACAAACCACAAAGGTACAAAGTTTGAGAGAAGAAAACCAGATAACACTGACAGAAGAAAGTCGGATGGCATAGAACCAAAGAAATTTAGCAATCTAATCTGTTACAGATGTGGTAGTTACTCACACTCTGCAGCGTATGAGAAATGTCCAGCTAAGTCGGCAAAATGTTTGTCGTGTGGTTTGATCGGACATTTCTCTAGAGTGTGCAGACGCAAACACAAGAAGAACTCTAAAGGAAAAGTTGCGTGTTTACAAGAAGGGGATGATGAAAGTTCCTCGACCTCTAGTGATATTGACGTACAAGTGAATTGTGTTAAAAAAAAAAAAAAGTGGCACTAAATATCACGGGTACTTTTCTTCTAAACCCTTGTGTCATGTTTCCGTGGGTGGCATCATAGTCCAAATGGCTGCAGATTCAGGCTCTCCCTTTACCATCGTATCACAAGATGTATGGAAAAAGCAGTTTACTAACAAGATTGGAGAATGGTTAGAGCCTAATGATGTTTCTGCTGAAAGTTTTACAGGAGAAAAAATCGACATGTTAGGTTTTAGAACCTTAATTTTCCGCTTTAAAGAGAGACAATCGGTGGGAAAATTGTATATAGCTAAGGAAGGTCCATCAGTTTTGGGATGGAAAGATCAAAAGTTGTTAGATATCATTATGAATCCCAACAGTAAGGAGCAGGTATTAGTGTCGTGTGATGGGATTTCTAAGATACATAAAGCAAGAAATATTCCCTTTATAGTCAGGGATGAGGTTAAAAGGGAGTTGGAAAAAATGTTAGCTAACAATGTCATTGAACCTGTAGAAGCAGCAGACTGGGTTTCTCCATTAGTCGTAGCACGCAAATCCAATGGCAAAGCCCGTCTATGTGTCGACTTAAGATATCTTAATAACAATATATTGGTTGACCAATTTCCACTCCCTAGAATTGATGAATTGCTGTCCTTAAAACGCAATGCCAAATGGTTTTCCACTTTGGATCTCTCGGCTGCTTATCACCAGGTGGTCTTAGAAAAAGGTAGCAGACAGTTCACCACATTCTGTACACCCTTTGGTTGTTATAGATTTAAACGAATGCTGTTTGGGTTGGCATCAGCCGCTGCCGTATTTCAGAGGCTGATGTCAAACCTATTCAGCCACCTTCGAGAGGTCGTATTCTTCCAGGACGATATCCTAATAATGGGGAAGGATAAGACACAGCATGATACTACATTAAGAGAAGTTTTGCCCATGCTTAAAGACAACGGGTTGGTGGCTGAAAGCAGCAAGTGTAAATTTGCAGAAAAGTCTGTTACTTATTTGGGCCACGAAATTGGGTGTTATGGCATTAAACCTAAAAGCAGTCTGGTAGAAGCCATACTCAATGCACCTTTGCCAAAGTCTAAGGGTGAACTTCGATCTTTTCTCGGGTTGGCAGAATTTTATTCAAAGTTCGTCAACAACTTTGCACAAAAAACGTATGAGATGTGTATACTAATGAAAAACAAAGCTACTTTTGTGTGGAGTAGAGCATGTCAGAATTCATTCAACATCATCAAAGAAGCCATTGTGTATGCACCTACATTATAGGGTTTTGATCCACATGCAAATACTATTGTTACGACTGATGCCAGTGGAACAGGTCTAGGGGTGTTTTTTCTCAAATTTCGGAACAAGGTAAAGAGGTGATCATAGCTTTCGCGTCTCGTTCGCTTTCCCCAACGGCAGAGAAATATTCGGTGATAGAGCGAGAGGCTTTGGCTTGTGTATGGGCCATGGAACATTTTACGAAATTCACATGGGGAAAAAAAAAGTATTGCGTTCTGACCATAAATCTCTGATGAAACTACTCACAACTGAAGCTCTTTCAAGGGCATCAGCAAGAATTGCTAGAATGTCTATGAGACTTCAAGACTTTGTGTATGAAGTGAAATATGTCCCTGGAGCAAAAAAATGTTATAGCTGATTTCCTCAGTAGACTTTCGTTACCCATGAAAGAGATTGATCCTGATCCCTGGTGTAAGTTCTGTGTGGCTGGTGTGTTTAGTGACACAACTGGTTTACGTAAAAGTGATTGGGAGGAAGAATACAAGAAGGACGAAATTTTACCTACGATCAAAAATAGGATTATTAATGGTTGGTCCAACGAGTGCAAACTCAATACCATGTTAAGAGCGTTTTGGTAAGTTTGTGCCGAGTTAAGTTAGGGAAAAATGATACCTCCTTTAGGCATGCGAACAAAAATTCTGGTCATAGGCCATGAAGGACACCCTGTCATCACTTAGTTGCCCGAATTTACCTTGGGAAGACGTGGCTTTAGATATTATGGGACCTTTAGTTTGGCAAGATGGGGTCACCAAGTATATTTTAGTACTAGTGGACTTATTTTCTAGATGGCTTGAAGTTGAGGTTTTCACTAAAGTAGATACGGAGACTGTTATTAGTTTCTTAGAAAAATGTTTCTTAAGAGAAGGTTTTCCGGCTTCCATATTAACAGACAATGGAGTTCAATTTAAGTCAGATTTAATGAAAAAATGTATGAACAATACTGGTATTGAACAGAAATTCACAGCTTTATATCACCCTAGCGGAAATTCTGTGGTGGAGAGAACGAACAGAGTCTTAAAAGTTATTTTACAGTTAGCAAAACAAGGAAACAAGAATTGGGATGATGAACTTAACAAGTTGGTTTGGTCATATAGAATTACTATCCATGATACAGTCGGGGAGAGTCCATTTGGTTTAATGCGTGGTAGATTTCCCCATTGCAAAATTAATCCAGGGTGGATTGGTAGAAGCAGAAAGTATGACTGGGATTGTCAACAAGTTAGGGAATCCATTATTAATTCTCAATGCAAAAATAAGCTTTATTTTGATGCTAAACATGGCACTAAAGTGGTTGGTGTGAAGATTGGAAAAAGAGTCAGAGTGAAGAGCGGAAAAAAATCTAGCAAAGTACAGTCTAAGTTTTCAGATCCAAGGACTATCACTAAAGTCATGAGAAACACTGTGCAACTTGATGATGGTAGTGTCCATCTTCTGAGTCGCATTGCGATTTCTGCTGATTCTATGAGTAAATAAAAATGTGTTTTAGAAGGGAAAAGGGATTATTGGTGGATGGATGTTTTTCCATCCTTTGAAAAAGGAAATTAGATGGTTATTAACCCTGAAGCTGGAATTCGGGCCCAGAATCTTCCTTTCTTGGACTTACCTCAAGTGGCACAAGATTGGGATGCCGGAGTAGGTTGTGAAGTTCCTCAAGAACAAGGTAATATGGGTAGTCAGTCCTCTATTGGTTTGGAGGAGATTGAATGTCAGAATCAGGTGGATGTTAGAGAATCAGAGTTGCATAGTGGGAAGGTGACTAAAGACAACATGGTGGAAAATAAATCCAGCAAATTTGGTAGACGCATCATTACTCCAAAGAAATTTGATGACTTTGTTCGTTTTTGAATGTATGTTTATTTTGTTGTTTTATTTGTATTTTTATTTATTTTATTTATTGTTTAATTTTTGTTAAGAAGGGAGATGTGTAGTAATGTTGTATCTCTTTAAGATATTCCACTGTTAGAATGATAAGTAGGTAATAAGAATGTCTAACAGTGTATGAGAATGTTATAATTCACTTGTACCAGCAGTTCCCCACAGATCTGCATGAACTTTTATGTATTCGGCTTCCTGAATAAATTCATTAATTTATTCTTCCACATTCTACATGAATTCATGTACTTTTTATTATCGCTACCAAAACACTACAGGCAGCTATAGAAGATGTGAGCTTTATCACCAGTGACGTATATACACTGTTTACAAGACAATTCGCTTTATTCCTGTCAAAACACTAAAGTCCTCTACTGCAGCCTGGAATGGAACTTGAACAGAGAATCTCCAACACTACCCACTGAAGAGCTATGCAGTCTCCAACAAGAGCTCCACCAGGACTTCCAGATAACTCCCTGGCATGCCCCTGACTGCTCTCCCTCTGTTAAATGACTTCTGGGTGCAGTTATTGCACCACAGGTTTTGGAAGCGTCAACCAAGTGCACTTAAAGAGACGCTAGGCAGGTGGCACAATAAGGTGTTTTATTACAAATTGGGAATGTCAAAGCAAAGAAAGAGAAAACAGCTTACATGAGGAGGAGGACTGGCATAATAATTAGTAGTTCTGTATCCTTAGCCAGCAACACTTTGGATGATGGGAAATTTTAATTTATGCATATACAGTTAAACAGAGGCACAACTAGACCTGAACTTCGGTGGTGGCTAACAGGTCAGCCAGCATAGGCGGGGCTAACACTTCAAACAATGGGATGGAGCTATCCTTAGAGCCAATAAAAGAAAATAGCGATAAACTGAGCACTGTAAACAAGATTACAACAAACATGTTTTAGTGGATTTGACAATGTTTATAGACTAATGACATGTTTTAGGGGATTTGAGAATGTTTATTAGAACATTGGAATGTTGAGCACTTCATTGAAGACAATGTAGTACTCTGGGCTTCTACAGGCTGGTAGAAGCCCGGAGAGCAACATTCCAATGTTGTTTTCCTTTCACAGCTTCTGCTATAAACAAAGGCCTCTCTGAGCCTGAGGGGATTTAAACCCCCTTGGGCTCTGAGAGGCCTTTTATTTTTACTAATGAAAACATTCTGCCCTCGAGGGGCGGAATGTTCTAATAGCCTTAGAGCCTTCCGAGCGGGCTCTGCCGCCCATTAAAGGCCCACTCCCTTGTGAAAGGCCCGAGCCGTTTAACTCTGGAGCGGGCCTTTAATGGCCAATAGAGCCCACTAGGTCGGGCTCTAAGGCTATAATAGACCACTGAAAGGGATCTTTAAAAAGTCAAATGAACGATTTGACAACTTAAAAGCAACTTCTACACATTTCAGTACAGAGCAAGGTTTTTTCCAAGAACACTTCCCTTTTTGCCAGTGCTCCAAAATTTCATTTTGTGAAATGACATGGAGATCTTTACGTATTTTTAATTCCATCTCCAGAAAGGAGCTACTGCCTGACTGTTGATCAAAGAAACTTTTTTCAGTAGACTGATCTGGACCTTACAACATGTGCTTGTTTAAGGCCGCACACATGCACTGGTCTCACAATATTGAGCTGAGTTAATAAAATAATCTGATTTCAGGATTTGTGGCAGGCAAGTGACAGGGTAGATACCTAATTCATCTTATATTACACCTGTGATTGAATAAGTGAGTGACAATCAGTTAACAACAATACTGCCTCTTAATTACTCTGTCAGTAATCTGTGCTATCCCAAGTCTAAATAAAATAGTAAATTAGCATCCCATGTTGAGCAGTTCTCAAATGAGATGACTGAGCTACACCGGTTCAGGAAGCCACCAGGCCTAATGAATGGGGGAAAAAAGGTATTTGCCTTGAAATATCTTCGCAACTAATGGTTTTCTAGCTTGCAAATCATGTAAGTATTCTTCAAATATCCAGAACACGTAGAATGTGTGGCTGAGGGTCAATGTCCTGCAAAGCGGTCACACCAACAGAAACGAAATCATGTCCCTTAATATCATGTTATAATAACAAAAAACATGCTTTTAATGCTGTTCTGAAGCCCTCGGAACATAGCGTGTTAAATCCTCTAAAATGTCAAGGTTATTACTCAATCCTGCAGTGGCAATGTGCATTATAAAATCCAGCATTTGTAGCAAATTGCTTCGAAATTCCTTTTAGAAGGATTACCATATTCTCTATAATGGATGTTCCTAAATGTGAATACTAATTATAGCAATTAGTCTGGCCTGGGTAGTGGAATGCACGCTAGGTTGTGGCACAAGAGAGACACCAGGCCGACAACATGGTTTCCAGTTTGTCATTGTAACACTGGAACAAGTAGTGCACAAAGTAGTGTTTTCATTGTGCAGTGCTTTTGTATTGAAAATCTATTATACGCAATATCAGAGTTATGGTCCTTTGACAGACTCAAGCTTAGTATGACAGTACAGTATGGTTTTTCAAGCAGTTTGCTGCCAAACTACGCCAATTTGAAGAGGCTGGACACAGCAATACAATGCCTACACAAGAAGAACACTGGTGTACTTCCTTTGCATAGGCAGCATCCTGGAGAAAAACAACACAAGCCATCTAAAACAAATTCTACATCTGTCTTAAAATGTGCTCTGAGAAAATGATCATACGGGTGTTTGTTTTAGGTGGAAGAGTTAAGACTCTGGTGAGATATAAATTATATGTTCAGGCTTCACATAGCTGAGGTATCTCTCAGTTCACCCATAGGTCAGGTGCCGGACACCTGAGCTGTCCCTCAGGTAACAATGCTCCATCACCAAAGGACATAGTCACAGCCATCATTTCGGCTTGAATGCTTCTAAAATTGCCACCATCTTGCATTTACAGCCTGCGGGCACCCAATAAATATATCAAAAACCTATACAAGCAAGATATAAGTTGAGTTGCTACTTTAAAAGTGCTACAAATGACCTCAGGCATCTTGGCACTGGACTGGCTAACAACATCAGAAGAAATATAAAGATCGTTAATAAAATAGAGACATTTTAAGAGCGTTCCTAAACTCAGAAAAGTCCTCTATTTTGCACAGGTAAAGGCAGAATGCATTCTATATAAAATAAGCAACAAAAGAGAACTTTGTTACAAGCCATGTTGCCATATTCTAAACATCTTAAAGCTTGCAAATAGCTTACTTAGTAAGGCCAGTGTAGCAAGCATTGGCATAATTCAATCTAGAAATGAAGGTAGCATAAACAACACAAACGTTCATGTGGCATAGAAAAAAAAGAAGGTTCTTCATTTGGAGATAAAAGCAGAACACAACTACTTCAGCATGATGAGGCAGGTGGAAGTGTCATCATTGTAATATTATCTCACAACATACAGTTTTGCCACATGGGCAGTCTCAGTGTCTAAACCAGGTTTTCAACTATTCTGGCTAGCATCTGGTAACTGGTGCTCTTCAGTATGATTAGAAAGCTGGCGAGGTAGAACGTCTCACCAATTTTAGTGACTGCTGGCAAAAGAAAGATGGGCCTTTAGTTAGCTTCTTCCCGGGGCCTATGTTTGGCTTTGATTATGCCAAATTGCACCCCTTATTTTCCTCTCCAAAATTTGGCGCAGATGGTCTTTTATTTACCTACTAAAAGTGGTTGAGGGGAGCAAAACAATTGAGGAGTATACTTCAATATAGACATGCCTTAAAGGACAACAGACTCCGAACTTCAGTTTTGTCGATTTATTATAAGGCCAAAAACAACTGGATGTAGACACAGCGAAGAATCAAAGTTTATAGATACAATAAGATCAATACAGAGCCGAGTCTACGAATATAGGTTATTCGGCAAAAAAGGCATAAAATGGTAAACTCCAAAATCAGAATGCAACAAAGAATAGATGCAGAGTCTAGGTCCCTTTTCATTAGGAAGAACTAAAATATATTTCCCTACACTGCTCTAAATGGAGGTTCTACCCAATTCCCATCCATCGTTTCCCAAAGGTGTCAGCACGTGTTGACTTCCTAAGAAGTACTCACGTCAAATGGGTTGATAAGCTTGAAGCTTTGGAGCTCGCTATAAGATGCTCCTTCTCCGACGAAAGCTAGCAGAAGACTGCTTTCACTGTCCCTGCGCATCATACTAAAACATGGGATTCAATTGGCAATACGTCATCATAAACTTTCCATTGCAACTTTGTGTGGTAAATTTCCAGGAGCTTTTTAATTAAATCTTCTTTGTTCGAATGGCCTTGGTTCTCAGATAGGCCAGACACGAAAGGCGTCTTCCCTTCTCGCTTTCCAGCCATCTTCAAAGACATTCCGAGTATCTTCTTCAATCTGAAAATAACGAGTTTGCATTCCTGCGCCTGCAGTAGGATGAGAACACTCTGTTTTTCGAACACAACATGCATTTAATTATTTATTTCTTGAGAGACCAAGGAGATGCGAAACTAAAAACAATCTGCTATTTTGGGCCTAGACTCGGACAACTTAAACTAATCACAGTTACACTATATGAATATAATATCATCCTGTATCTTATACATTAAGAAATTTCAATACATATACAGTCCTACTTGAATGTATTCACTACGATTAATGTTTAAACTTTAAATGATTCAACTAAATACATCTTAATGATCATAAAACACTGCAAACGATAAACTACATGTGAGTGTGTCTTAACCATGAATATAGTGCGCCCATACAATATAGATTGCTGAAAGCGCTCTATGAGTTCCCCCCTCTTATGACTAGTGTCATAACACCAACATTATATTCTCTGACAGTTTTCTCCTTGTAGAAAAGACCGACCCAAACAGAAGATGTAGCTTGCCGTCCCTGTCTAAATCTTTCTAACCCCTTAAGGTGCTGGTAATGCCTGTCCTGCAGTCGTTCCATTTGCTGTTCCAGCTTTTTCAGGATATTTTCCTGATGTCTGGCATTTTGCCATTTGTACGCTTTTATGGCACCCAGTAGGACAATTATACAAATGACAGCTATTATGATGGGTTTCAAGATGTATCCCATTATTTCTTGCCCGAAACTTCCAAACCAGCTCCCAATCTTTCAAAATCCCTTACCAATTTGGTCCCAGAGTCCTTTAGCAGCCAGATTACGTACCTCTTGATGTATATCTAAGATATTATTAATATATTTCCTTATATCCCGACTATTGTCAGGTATATAAGTGCAGCACTGTTGGACTCTCAGTAATTTGCAGACTCCTCCGGCTTTTGCTAGTAACACATCTAAAGCAGGGAGATTTTGAAGAACCATAGCCCTTATCGAGACCATCTCTCCATCAACTAATAAGAGAATTTGGGCCGTATTCACAGAGAGTTTATCTACTAATGTTGCCAACTTTCTGATTTTCACATCATTCAAAATCACACCCATACTGGGTATCATTGCTCCAAACCCATTATCAATGATTTCTCCGGCACTTGCACCACATTTTCCTCTATGGGGTCCTTTCCCTTCCAAGGGCCATAAATCATCCACATGGAAGATTTGGGGAAAAACTACAGGCAAATAACACGTACCATACCAATTCTTGGGCAACTTCACATAGGCATTTTCTCCACACACAAAATACATATTGGGCACTATGGTTAACTTATTCAATAGCGCTTTTCTAATGGATTCTTCAATCAGGAAAATGTGTTCACAATCGCTCTCA
The DNA here is from genome assembly GCF_964204655.1 of Triturus cristatus. NCBI lineage: Eukaryota > Metazoa > Chordata > Amphibia > Caudata > Salamandridae > Triturus > Triturus cristatus. The sequence goes on along the minus strand of NC_140585.1, from coordinate 1,196,344,616 downwards.
CCCACAAAAATCTTGTCATAATATGTTAACGGCTGTCTAATGCACGGCTTCCCCTTCTGTTGGAAGTCTAAAGCTATTGGTCCAGGACTCCCTTTTGCCTTGTGACCTAATTCTTCTTTGGTCTATGGAATAACTTTATGCTTAGGATCTGGTCCAAATAAGGTCTGCCTATGCGGATCTTCTATCTGATCTACAAACTTCTTTTCAATGTCTGTTAACATGCAGGTCAATTATGTCTGTGGGCGTAAGATGTATCTAAAGCAGGGGTCTCCAACCTTTTCTGTAGCGAGAGCTACTTCTGCTCAAGGAAAGTCTGCCAGAGCTACTAGCAAATTTTATAACTGTAAAATAGGGACTACACTAGGGCCACCCTAAGCAGGATTATCAGTAGTTACCACTCAAGTATTCCAAGTGCAGGTAACAGCAGAAATGTCAGGAAAAAGTTCATTAATATAAAATGCCTCCACCTGACTTATGAAGTAACACTCCAATATTAACATGCCCTATGACACAAAGGACATGAATACAGCAGTAGGGCTCCCCAGCACAGCTTGAATTATCATTCATCAGTTTCTTAAAATGCACATTTTTCTATCATAAACCACTTTCCACTGTGGGCGAACAAACTCCATTTTCCAGAAGAAAACTCATTTTTGAAAACAAAAACTGCCTTTAAAATAGCTGTATTCAGATTTTAGTAAATGCACAGTCCCAAAACATCAGCTTGTCATTCATTACGTTCTTCCATGTAAAAATGCCTCATATGGACAGACTACTTTGCATACCCAGTGTTAGACCTGTCAGCCCTTTGGGTGGTCCCTCCTCATCATTATTTATTTTGTCCCACTTTTGCCTCAAACCCTGTTAGAATTTTTCCTTTTTGGGAACCACCAGACTTTTTAGTGTTGATGCAGGGTCGGGGAGCCATTTTCCCTACCCCTGGAACTTCTGTCTGAGGGCCTGAGACACAAAATGGTGGCCACCCATTGTCACCTGTGACATCATCAGAACCCACTGGAGATTTCTGAAACCTTCTGCAACATTCTAGAACCTTGTGACAGAGGGAGAGGCAGTTTAGAATGTTGGGAGGCCATCTCAGAGTGGCAGTTGGCATCTGACTAGAGAGGAGAGAGGAGCAGTTCAGAAGGAGGTCGGAGTAAGGCAGCAGGGGTGGAAACCAGTGCTTGGAGTGGGGTCCAGAAACCCACCCTTGATGCTAGTCCCTACTGACCAAGCCCAGCCTAGAGCCCTGTGTGGGACCAAGACCAGAAAAACCATCTTAAGGACCTAAATATTGTGAAGAGGCCTTAAAGAAGAAGACCAGCAAGCTCCTGACCTGTTTAGCGGTGTCCTCCTGGAGTCCTGATGTCGAGAAGCCTGGAGACCTGAGGCCTGAGGTGGAGACGCGACGCTGACAGAAAGCAGACGTCGTACCCGGAGCCGTCAGAGGTCGAGAGTGGGCGCCGACGGAGGTCGTGGAGAGGCACCGGAGGTCGAGTAAGGAGTCACCTGAGGTCGAGGTGAAGCGCGCCGGAGGTCGGGAGTGGAGATCGCACTCCGGAGTCGCCGGAGATCGAGGTGAAGCGCGCCGGAGGTCGGGAGTGGAGATCGCACTCCGGAGACGCCGGAGTCTGAGGTGAAGCGCGCCGGAGGTCAGGAGTGGAGGTCGCACTCCGGAGACACCCGGAAGCGGGGAGACCGTGACCCTGCGACGCCGGAAGGCGACATCGATCCGGAACAGCCCAGTGACATCGAGCCGAGGCCGCCCAGCGACATCGATCCGGAACAGCCCAGCGACATCGATCCGAAGCCGCCCAGCGACACCGAACCGGAGCTGCCCAGCGACATCGTGCCGGAGCCGCCTCACGACATCGACACGGCGCCGAGCGGAGCCGATCATCGTGAAAAGGGCAGTAAGTGGTAGAAAGGGCATCTGAGGCCCTGTGGAGCCCTAAAAGACCATTCTAGGGGCTAGAGGGGTGTTAGAACCAGCCTGGGAGTGCCAGGGGTGAACTGAGACTGGTGCAGTGACCTCTGTGAGGGGTTGTGTATTTTAGGAGAACCAGATCCTTAGGTTACCCTTATTCTACCTCAGTTCAGGCCCAGCCTTGACCAATTTAGGTGGGACACCCCCCATGTCATCCAAATGACCACAAGCTGTACTTGGGCATAGTAAAACCAAACTACCTCAGGAAAGTGATGTGAACTGTAATTGTCATTAATTGTGTTATTTAAGTTATTGAAGGTGCTTTATTTATTGACTGTATTTATTGTCTGACTGTATTTATTCCTGCATTGTATTTATTGTCTGACAGTATTTATTAGCCATTTGTATTTATTGCACCCCTATTTATTCCTTGCTTATTTATGACCTGATCCTATTTATTGAAACCCCACTGTGGTATTATTTATTTGACCTGCCCTTTTAAAGGAGAATCTTATTGTCTTGTATTTATTTTATGAACCCTGCAACTAAGAGAAAATAAGATAAAGACAAACTACTTTCTTTCATAATTTTTACGGTGTAGTGTCGTTTTTGGAACGGATGAACGCATGGTTATTGTGAGGGTGTGACGTACGCTTAACACAGTGCCTGACCCCCAACCGCTCGAGCCAAGCTACCGTTGTGCTGGGAACCTGGTGACTGCTAACCCGGTTGCCCGGTTTCCAACACCCAGGTATTACAGTTATATGTCATGGATGCTACCATAGCACCACGTATGTCTGTATTATGCCAGTAATGCCCACCATTACACTACGACCACAGTTGTGCCAAGGCTGAAATCCATAAGGGTCAGGGCAGAGACCATATATCAGTCATGACCATTATTATGCCAGGATTAGGTTAATGTAGGTCAGTCATGCTCCTAGTAGGTAAATGATGGCTGCCAATATACCACCAACTAGACCAAAAATACCCAAAATAGTCAAGGATGACCATTATTATGCCATTGGAACTATTATGCCAGGAACAAGCACAATTATTTCAGAGATAACACCTTATGACATTTTTCTATCATAAACCACTTTCCACTGCGGGCGAACAAACTCAATTTTCCAGAAGAAAACTCATTTTTGAAAACAAAAACTGCCTTTAAAATAGAACACAGTTGTGCCAAGGTTGAAATCCATAAGGGTCAGGGCAGAGACCATATATCAGTCATGACTATTATTATGCCAGGAATAGGTTACTGTAGGTCAGTCATGCTCCTAGTAGGTAAATGATGGCTGCCAGTATACCACCAACTAGACCAAAAATACCCTAAATAGTCAAGGATGACCATTATTATGCCATTGGAACTATTATGCCAGGAACAAGCACAATTATTTCAGAGATAACACCCTTATGATGGGGGCTAACACACATTTGGTGGCCCTTGACACCAGGCATAGCTTTCAGGAAGAATAGTGTTTATTATGGACGCACATAAATGCTGATGAGTTTCTTAATTTTCTCTGGTCTGGATCATGCCCTCTTCTCCTCAGGTCTTGAGCTGATCATGCACCCAACTGACGCATTTTCACTCTGACTCCTGCAGTCCCACACTTTCGTTGGGTCAGCACTGATTTCTGCTCAGGCTACTGCTGCCGTGCTTCTTTTATGGTCCACTGTTCACACACATGTTGTGTCTGATACAGCAGGGACTTCAACATGGTCAATCTCGTTGTGGCTTAGTTATATTGAGATTGGATACAGAATGTCATGTGACAGGTCCTATAGGCTGATGTGTGTCTAAGTGTTAGTATGAGTTACTGCCAAAGGTTCGGCTGGCAGTCACTCTAAGGGTCTTAAAATGAGCAGTGCTGCCTTTTTCAATAGGCATCTACTCTCTGAATTTGATACTAGGCTTGACTTCACCCGTGAGAGCTACTTTGAAGGTGCTGGCGAGCTGCCAGTAGCTCCCGAGCTACTCGTTGGAGACCCCTGATCTAAAGTAATAGGCACAAAATATGTAGACATTCGCTCTACTTTTTTATAATAATCAGATTTGTTAATGTACTTAAGAACTGGGACTTCGGAGAGTACCACATCATAATTTGAGATATAGTACTCAAAGTGTGCCTTACTGTAAAACATGCTCAACAACACACTACATGTAATGCCATAGGTCAAAGGCAAATGATGGTATCGAATACCTTCTTCTACTGATGCAGGTAGTTGCATACACACATAACAATCTTTCGCTTCCATGGTGTCCACATAACCATACAATAAACGAGCATATGCATTCAGCATAAAATCACCTTTTGACAGATCTACATGTAATTTTCGACTAGTTTCCTTGATCATCTCTCTCTTTTATAGATGGACCCACATCTAAATCTGAGAAGAGTGTGGCAAATATAGTCTGTTTCCCATTCTTTTCAGCATCGTGAGACCCAACCAAAGAGGTAACAATCACCACAGCTATGACAGTAAGCACTACTACAATAAGGGTACCAATTATACACTTCTGCTAGCGTCCTGATTTTTCGGAAGCCATGTTCCACTGTTCGGTTGTGAAGTGCAAAGGAAAGTAATAAAGTCTCTTTTTTGTTTTCTCTTTTCTTTGCTTTATTCTGCTATTGCTTTATTCAGCTATTCACAATGTCTTTTATTCTTCTTTTTCCTTTCGATTATTGCAGTAATCAGTCCATTAATACTAAACCTATTGAAGAGATGTAGTCAGCCCTAACCCTCAATTCTTCTATTTGAAAGTCCATAAATGTAAATCTTCTTCCTCTTGGATCTAGGTTATCTTCTTTCTAAGACCTAATGAGTTCTTTATTCTCAGTTCAAGCTTCATTTGTAATAATATTCGAGCCAAGTATGGCAAGGACGAGTTGCAGAATTTCTGCACGGATTTCTCCCAATTCTTGTGCAGTGAGCTGTCGACCAAATTAAGGGAAAACAACCTGGTTGAGGATCAAAAATTGCAAACCACTCAGTCTTGGTGGATTAGGGACTGACATCGTTAGAGTTCCAAAGGCTTATACTCCGGGGACAAGTAACTGAGTGTCAATTGAGAGGATGTCCCCTCCGTAGCTCACTGTTCCAGTCCCCAATCTCCTGGAATTCTTCGGTCTCTGCATCTGCAACCAGATACATCCACTCAGGAGATGCGTACTTTTGAGACAGTATCCTCTTTCGTCTGGATCGTCTCAGACCATCTGGTCCTTCTTCTGTTTCGCTTTGATCAGGTTCAGACGTTTTAGGAATTGGAGCAAGATTTTTATCAGATGCAAGCCTTATGTTCAGCCTTTCTTTTCTAGCAGGTCACTTCTCTGCTCTAGCATCTGCTCTCCTCTCTTCCTCTTGGTCTGACCCTTCTGCGCCAAGCAGTTCACTCTGGTCTGGTTCACAGTTCACATCCGCAGTCTCATCGATCTCAGGTTCTGTACTTAACTCTGAGGCAATTTGCTCTCTACTTTCCTGCTCGGTTGACTGTTCAGCCTCTTCAGAACTATTTATAACTTGATCTGTTCCTTCAATTTGTGTTGCATTTTCAGTTGTTCTTCTTGGAGCAAGGGAAGTCCTTTCTTCCATGGGCTCTGGAACTCGGTGAGTATGGGAAGCATGGATCCACTTCGGTAATCCCCCACACTTCACAGCTGTACCCGGGACCAATATCACCTGATATGGTCCTCCAAGGAGCATCAAGGCAGCTCTTCCTCACGTGCTTTCGAATCAGCATCTAGTCACCAGGGTTAAGATCGTGCTGGTCTCTCGAGGTGGATGCGGTAGCAGCCTCGACCTGGTGAGATACAGAATTAACCACTTCAGCCAGTCCACCTCAATAAACCAACACCATATCATCTTTGATGTTTATCAATGCTGTAGCTGGCACCATAGGCAACCGCATAGCTCTTCCAGTTAATATCTCATGGGGGGAGAGCCCTGTCCTTCTGTCAGGAGTGCTACGCAGACTCATTAAGAATAGTGACAATGCATCTGCCCATTTCAATGCTGTCAACGAACAAACCTTAGCCACTCTCCTCTTGATTGTGCCATTTACCTGCTCCACAAGACCAGATGCTTCAGACCTGTAGCTGCAATGCAACCTCTGATCAATATTCAAGGCGGCACACAACAATTTCATGAGTTCGCTATGGAAGTGTGTTCCTCTATCTGTCGCCACAGAGGTCGGAAATCCATACCTCTGCATCAGTACCCTTAATAGCAGCTTTGCCACTGTGAGACTATCACATCGTCTAGTTGGATCGGCCTCCACCCAACGTGAAAAGGTACACACCACCACCAAAACATATCTCTGCCTATTACATCTAGGCATTCCAATAAAGTCCAATTGTATTCTATTGAAAGGGCCGCCTGATCTCCCAGTGTGACTCTTTGCAACCACAGTTTTCTTTCTGACATTCATTTGCTGACACGTAACACACCTGTGACACACTTCTTCAGTATTCACACAAAATCATGGGTTATACCACGTTTGCCTTAACACTTGCACCATGGCATCTCTTCCCAGATGAACTGCTCCATGAATCTGCCTTGCCATCGGGCTCAATGGAAAATTGGGTAATACTGCTCTGTCATCGGGTGACACCCAAATGCCATCCTCTCTCTTTTCACAGCCTGCTCTAACCCATGAAGCAGCTTCTTCCTCTGAGACCTCATCCTGCAACCGCTTCATCTCATCCCAAGTATCAGCTATAGCTAACATCCTGCTGATGTCAGTCCCTTCTGTGCTCTCCCCAATATATTCTCCATTGAAAACACAAGCATGTATAGCACAAAAACGAGCTACTTCGTCTGCATAGTTGTTTCCCTTTGTAACTAAGTCCTCCCCCCCCCCCCCCCTCCCATGAGCAGCACATTTCACCACAGCAATCTCTTTGGGTTTCTGCAAGGCGTCCAATAATTGGTGCACATATTATCCATTACATATTGGGGACCCTGAGGACGTTACAAATCCCCTCTGTGACCATAACTGGCCAAAGTCATGAACTACTCCAAACCCATATTGGCTGTCTGTATAGATTGTCACTCGGACTCCATTTGAGATGATACAGGCACGTATCAGAGCAATAATCTCGGCTACCTGAGCAGAGTATACTCTATTCAAACAGGCAGCTTCCACCACTCCCATGATAGTGCACACAGCAAACGCTGCTCTCAAATACCCTTCATTGTCTCTGAGACATGAACCATCAACCAAAAGGATCAAATCAGATTCGGGCAAAGGTTCATCAACCATGTCAGGTCTGGGTTTGGTAGTTAGTTCAGAAACATCGAGGCAGTCATGCTCTTCACAATCCTTATTATCTTCCTCTTGCGGAATGGGCAGCAATGTAGCAGGGTTCAAGGTGGTACAACGTTTCATAGTGACATTTTCAGAAGCCAAAATAACCTGCTCATACTTAGTCAGTCTGTTATTTGTTAGATACTGTGTCTTCGTTCTTGTCATCAACAGTTCTACTGAATGCGGCACATAAACAATAAGTGGATTACCCATCACTATGCTTTCACATCTCTCAATGCTGACACCTGTTGCAGCTACGGATTTGAGACATCCGGGCAACGCAGAAGCTACTGGATCTAATGTAGCTGAAAAGTAAGCCACTGGTCTACGGGCAACCCCATGTGTCTGTACAAGGACTGCTAACGCACATCCCTCCTTCTCACAGCAGAAGAGCGAAAACACTTTGTTATAGTCTGGCATTGCAAGAGCTGGGGCGCAACATATGCTTTCTCTCACCTCACGGAAGGCTCTCAAGCATTCTTCATCCCATGGTACCGGATCACTAATGTCTTTGTCGAGTCAGTCTCAACAGTGACTTTGCTTGCAACGAAAGGTTTGGGATCCACTGTCGACAATAGCCGACCATTCCCAAAAACATGCAGACTTCTTTTTGTGTTTTCGGAGTTCCCATTTGCAGGATCGTCTCTATGCGATCCGGTGACACCCTTCGTTTTCCTTTTTCAATCCGATGCCCTAGATACTGTACTTCAGGCAAGCAATACTGAAGTTTGTTTGGGGACACTTTGTGTCCATTCTCTGCCAGATGGTTCAACAAAGCCACAGTGTCAATCCTACAAGCATCTTCGGTCTCTGAAGCGACCAGAAGGCCGTCATTGTATTGGACCAGGACTGACTTCTGAGGGATCACCAGCCCTTCAAGATTCTTTTTCTAACACTGGCTAAAGATGGAGGGGCTTTCTGTATACCCTTGAGGGATTCTACACCATGTTAAGACATGGTCGCCCATCCGAAATGCAAATAAACACTGGCGCTCTTCATGTAATGGTATGGAGAAAAATGTCTGACATAAATCTATGACTGTAAACCATTCTGCTTCACATAGTATCTGGAATAGAATAACAGCTGGATTTGGTACCACAGGACAACATGGGATCACAATTTCATTAACTCTGCGTAGGTCTTGCACTATTCTGTACTTGCCACTGGGTTTCTGCAGTCCCATGATAGGTGAGTTACAGGGACTTCCTCGTATCTCCTTGAGAATGCCTTGTGCAGTCATGGACTCAATGACGGGTCTTATTCTGGCCACAGTTTCGGGAGTTAATTTATATTGTGGCGTTCATGGAAATTCGGCATTTGGTTTGACCTGTATCTTAACAGGATTGACCCCTCGGATCAGACCTATCTCTTCACCTGTGAAATCCCACACTTTTGGGGAAACCCAGTCTCTCAAGTCATGCGGTAATTCCTCTATGGTGAGGACCACAAACAGTTCTGCAAACATGCTCATATTAGCCATTTTAAAAACTGCATCATCATCACAGGTCTGCAACTCCGCACCTCTTGGAGTGCACGATATGGTACAATTTAGTTTACATAGAAGGTCTCGCCTTAATAGACAGACTGGACTTGTGTTGCACACTACGAATTGGTGTTTATCCCGAAACGGTCCTATTCTCACAGGTAACTCATTTATCAATGGATTTGTCATTTTCTGTTTACTGACCCCCACTACTTGAATCGATTGTCCTGAAAGAGATACATTTGGGACCACTTCTGTTCTTACTGTAGAACGCGCAGCTCCAGTGTCTAACAAGAAAGTAACAGGATATCCATTCACTTCTGCATCTACAAACGGTCCACTCTGATCTACTTCCTGAATTGCACCCAAAGTGCAACCTTCCTGCACCCCCTTCTGGCACTCCTGAGAATCCTGATTCTGATCAAATCTGTCTTGTATTTCAAATTAAAGCATCTTATGATATGTCTGATTATGCATAGGTATTCTTGGAGGCTGAGGTATTTGTACTTGCGGCTCATACCCTCCATACATGGACCTAGGTTTAGTCACTGTATTCAAAATCATGAACATTTGTCCCTCTCCGTCATTCTGTAATTGATTTGCTGGATTCATTCGACAGTCGCGCTTCCAATGTCCGGTTTTGTGACAATAATGGCATGCAGTGACCTTCTGTTGTTGTGCCACCCACTCACCTGCACTCATGTCCATGCCTCTTCCTCTTCCCTGACCTGTGTGGGTCACCGTCTGTTGACACATTCCTCTACCACCTCCTCTGCCTCGACCCATTCCTCCTTGCATCTGATCGGGCCTTTCGGCATTCCTCAACTGCACCAACATCAACTCTTCTTTCAAGTTCTTTTGTGTCGATTCCACCTGATCACTACAGTATTTTGCATAATGCAGAATTTTGTCCACTGTTTTATTTTGCCAACATATCAAATGTGTCTTTATCATCAAGCTAATATCAGATCTCAATCCCAGCACAAACTTTGAGACAAACTGTCCCATATATTTCTGCTCAATAGTGTCCAGACCACTATGCTGTTTAAAAGCCACTAACAATCGCTCATAATAGTCATGTACCGATTCTTTCAGATCTTGAGTGGTGCGATCAATCTTAAGCCAATCAACAGTTTGGGGAGATACCTTCAATTGTAACCAGGTAATCACCTGCTCATATTTGTTCATTACCTCAGATGAAGGACCATTATTCACCGGGTCTCTAGCTAGTTCTGCAGCTGGCCACTCAATGGCAATTTTACATGAAGCCCACAAGTCACCTGCAACCACTATATCAAACAAGGTGTTCAAATCAATCCATAACACCTTTGAAATCTTGACAAACCGATCTATTGTTTGTACCAGTCAGCGGGTTTCTCCCTCAGCCGAGGAAAATCATTAGTGAATGCTGCCAAATCACCCCTGCTCCATGGCACATGTACATACACTCCATTCTCTACTTCTCTCAGAGGGAAATTTCCTGCGGCTCCCATCCCTCCACCGGGAGGCGGAGTTTTTCCTGTCCCATTCTTGGCACTTTTCTTTTTAGCCCATCTCTCTTTCCATCTATCTAGTTCTTTCCAACCTCACATCCCTATCACCAGTTCCCTGATGTGTGCTTTTAGTCCTATCATTCGCTTCTCTTCCAATTCCTTATCTGTGTAATTCACTCAGCAGGTTCCTTGCATCGTTTTAGTCTTTGTCAAATCCACCTCATACCTTCGGGCCAATTGTGACAAGGCATCATGAGCTCTCTTCACCTTTCTGGTGATGTCCTTAGCTATGAATAGCAATTTGCTTGGGTCGTAAGTATCAGTTCTTTCTAATGGCAGATTCCCTTCAATTACCTCATCGATTTCTGCTTTTAATCTCACCACATCTAACAACGGTGCCTTCAATGCACCCTGTATCATCTTCTGGTCTCTTTCACTTCCCAATTCCTACCTGTCACAACTTTGTGTTCTCTTTGGAACCCCACTTTCTTCCATTCTCACAATTGGGTGACTTTCTCTCTCCCAGCTTCGGCTTCTCCAATGATTCCCTGGACACACAAAATGTGGCCCCAACGGTGCTACTCTAGGTGCTTCTCGTCTCATCTCTTTCTTCATTCTGTATCATTGACTCCCTCACCGGTGGAACCCACATACTGATGTCTGATCTAGAATTTGCCAAAGCTCCTGTCCGTCTTCGTTCTGGCCCGCTGTCCATCCTTGATGGATCAGCCGTAGCTGGCAGTGGAGTACTAGATTCCAATGGCACCTGCACTATGCCTGTCCCACTCATTGCAAGACTCCCTCCTGATATAGTCTCTTCCCCTTCTCCTGTATGCTGTTGACTATTGCGTGTTCTCTCTCTAGGGTTATATATTGAAAGCACTGGTCCAATAGTAACTGGTACCGACAGAGAATCTGGTAACAGCATATTTCCTGTAGATTCAGTTGGCTCAGAATGTGGATACTCTATTCCTCAAGACCCTGCTGAAATTCGTCTTCCCACTGAAATTCTCCCTCTTACTCCGATTGGCTGCACCTCTGAACCTACTTGTCTCACTCCAAGAGTTTCTTCTGTTTGTTGCGTTCTCTCTGCCTCGGACCTAGAGTCACAGGGTGGAGGACGTTCTGCTAACAGTCTATCAAAAAAACTCTCTTTGGTATCACTGTCCTCTTCTGTCTTACTCTTCCCCTCTGACCCACCTTCAGCCTGAATGGATACAATCGTTCTCCTTCTATGGTGTCTACTCTCCATCTCTTCAACTATGCGTCCCATCTAGCATCCTGATATGCCTTCATCGCTTTATTCATTCTTCCCTGTGAAGTCTCTCTTCTCTTCACTAATGCTGCTCTCATCCAAGCATCTAATGCTTCAAATTGAGTGGGTCTAGGTGGAGGTTTAAGGGCAGACATTACCCCCCTCAGTTGGTACAGCACCTCCATATGAAATGATCCATAATGAGAGAAGGCCAATTCGCCCTCTGTCTCTGTGAGTTTATGCCAATTCTGAAGCCACACTATGGTATGGAGTCCTACATTTTTTGCCATATAATGTGCCGGTGTGTCCTCTGGCGGATCTTCTTCTCCAACCCGAGTCACCACCCCTGTATCACCTCTACATAAATCTCGCAATACCTTAAAGCATCGCATTATGAGAATCAATCAACTCGCAATCCACAATCCAATATTCAGCTTCAGACGAACTTCGACCAATCCCAGCGCGGCGCACACTGACCTCACTGCTCACTATTTGCAGCGGCTCACCCGCCTTTAAAATTCCACTTCGTACACTCGCTCGCACATTCGCACTACAAGTAACTGTATATCCGAAAGTTATTAAACCGAGTAACTGTTCCTAACACAGTCACAATAACTTACAGTTACATAAAACAAGTAATTGTCTGTCTGCTAAAAGATCGATAGAGCATACATACAAGAACGTTCAGCTGCTGTGACTCCCGACCTGCATTGGTCACTCAATCGCCTTAGTCCACCCCCGGTACCTGGGACTTCCTACAGCGATGTATTCCCACACTCACACAAAGTTCCCTGCCACAAGTGAATCGTCGATAGCGCTTCACAACTCTCACACTTCTGATCAGACAATTACAATACAAAACCATCCCGGGATCTTGGACTTCTCTTGAGTCCGTCCACCAAACTTCCTGATCCGCACGTGTTCAGACCAGTACCAATAACCACAATCACTCAACATACATTCGAACTCCGCAAGACATCACACGATTAATTCATCACCGCAATCTAACACACCACACAGTTCCTTTCATACTCACGCTACCACTGTTTCCGCTGCACCGTCAACATCCGCCGGTCTCTGCCAATCTTCGCCGTTGTTCACTCCGCATCAGAAGCCGCTATTCTTCCTACTCTACACCCAATTTCTCTAATCTCCCCTCACCTTTAGAAGTAAACCATCCTCTGCTACCATTTGATTACGCCAAATCGCACCCCTTATTTTCCTCTCCAAAATTTGGCGCAGATGGTCTTTTATTTACCCACTAAAAGTGGTTGAGGGGAGCAAAACAATTCAGGAGTATACTTCAATATAGACATGCCTCAAAGGACCACAGACTCCAAACTTAAGTTTTGTTGATTTATTATGAGGCTAAAAACAATTGGCTGTAGACACAGCGAAGAATCAAAGTATATAATAAGATCAATACAGAGCCGAGTCTACGAATATAGGTTATTCGGCACAAAAGGCATACAATGGTAAACTGCAAAATCAGAATGCAACAAAGAATAGATGCAGTGTCTAGGTCCTTTTTCATTAGGAAGGAATAAAATATCTTTCCCTACACTGCTCTAAATGGAGGTTCTACCTAATTGCCTTCCATCATTTCCCAAAGGTGTCAGCACGTGTTGACTTCCTAAGAAGTACTCACGTCAAATGGGTTGATAAGCTTAAGGCTTTGGAGCTCGCTCTAAGATGCTCCTTCTCCTCCGAAAGCTAGCAGAAGACTGCTTTCACTGACCCTGCGCATCATACAAAAACATGAGATTCAATTGGCAATACGTCATCATAAACCTTCCATTGCAACTTTGTGTGGTAAAATTCCAGGAACCTTTTATTTAAATCTTCTTTGTTCAAATGGCCTTGGTTCCCAGATAGGCCAGACACGAAAGGTGTCCTCCCTTCTCGCTTTCCAGCCATCTTCAAAGACATTCCGAGTATCTTCTTCAATCTGAAAATAACTAGTTTGCATTCCTGCACCTGTAGTAGGATGAGAACACTCTGTTTTTCGAACACAACATGCATTTAATTATTTATTTCTTGAGAGACCAAGGAGATGCGAAACTAAAAACAATCTGCTATTTTGGGCCTAGACTCAGACAACTTAAACTAATCACAGTTACACTATATGAATATAATATCATCCTGTATCTTATACATTAAGAAATTTCAATACATATACAGTCCTACTTGAATGTATTCACTACGATTAATGTTTAAATGATTCAACTAAATACATCTTAATGATCATAAAACACTGCAAACGATAAACTATATGTGAGTGCATCTTAACCATTAATATTGTGCACCCATACAATATAGATTGCTGAAAGCGCTCTATCAGCTTCTATAAAAAAGGTTTGGCGACCCCTTTCTTTCACCCACTAGCGACAGATGAAAACAGGTGTTAGAGATGAAGGTATGCCGTATTGTATTGCAACTATATTTGTACAGTGCTTCATACTCCTATCAAGGTGCCAAAGCTCATTAGGTGGGGTTAACATGCTACTCCATGGAGTACCATCATTGGAACAGTGGGTTTTTGCCATGTGACCTATATGGGGAGTTTTTTGATGTATGCATTAGGACCGGAGTTAGCTTTTTAATAGGTTTTGTTGCTATGCCTCTGCATGAATTTGAAGAGAAAAAAGTGAGTCAGGTTGTTTAAGCATTACATTCTAAGAGATGGAGAGAAATGTGTGAGTGTAGTTTGTCCTAAACCTGAAGTGTTTTGGGATGTAGATATGGCTGAAACTGGTGAAAATGTGTCAGCATGTAGTTGTGCTTACCGATGGGAGTAGGAGAGATGTAGGAGGATGGACAAGCCAATGCCAGCCATCTATGGATTGGTCACTGAGTATACCGTTTGAACCACATAGAATACAGCACTACAACAGTACACAGAGATAAAGAGGGCTCCTTTGGGAGGTGCAAACTCAGGGATTCTGGCAGTTGCTAGCCCTGGGGGAGCATCCAAACATCCCCAAAGCAGCTACTGTGTAAAGGAAAAGCCATATGAACTTCATTGTACAACAGGGCCTACAGCATTCACAATACACTGTGCATAAGGATGCAATTACTTGAGGTCAGGAAAGTGCACAAGTTTTGGAGGGCCAGGGCATTAATTTAGAATGATCGCTAAAACCTGATGACAGACTATATAATTTTTTCATTCAGTATCTGTTTAGTGGCTGATGATATAAGTGAGTCCAAAGCATTCCGAAAATAAAACAAACTGACGTATCTGCTCTGTGTGCCTCTCGCATGTTAGAAAAGATATATACAAATGACAATACAATATCACTTCCTCTCTATTACATTGTGATGAAATCTTGCATTCTCTGTCTTTGGTTGAAGTTAAAGTGTGGTGAGGTACCCCTGTTGTAGATGTGTAGATGTGGTGGGACGCAAGTAAGTAATTTATTTTATTTGTACATGATTAATTGAAATCTTTAAAAAAACAATAAAAACATTGCTAAAAAATTGTTAAAAATTCATTATGCGCGATTTCCTCAGTTTTACAAGTTTGGCTTATATCAGTTGAATTGAATTGAATTGAATTGAAGAAGCTCTTATATAGCGCATGGCTACTCGGAAGCAATCCAGCGCTCAACAAGGGTAACCCAAGGAAAATAGGAAAGCCATTAACTAGACCAGAAACACGACTTAAGTCCTCGGAAAGAGCCAGGTTTTCAACTTCTGCCGAAACACAAGCAGACAGGGCTCCTGGCGAAGCATTAGAGGAAGGGAGTTCCAAAGTTTGGAAGCGTTTAGTGAAAAAAGACGCCCACCCGAACGGGCTCTCTTAATTCGGGGATCACTGCCAAGTTCTGATCATTGGATCGAAGATTTAGAGGGGATTTGTGAGGAATGACCAAATTTTCCAAGATGGGAGGACCTTTCCCATGGAGGAGTTTATGTGCCATACACAAAGATTTAAAGAAAACCCGCTCTTTCACCGGAAGCCAGTGAAGAGATTTCAGGGCGGGTTTAGCTGATGTACGGTGATTGACGCCCATTAGAAGTCTTGCCGCCGCGTTCTGAACGACTTGAAGCCGTTTGGTCGTGGAGGCTGGTACTCCTAAATACAAGGCATTCGCATAATCTATCCTGGAAAGGATCAGAGATTGTATTAGGATTTTTCTAGCCCTTTCCGGCAGTTGTGGGAGGATTTTTCGCAAGGTTTTTAAAATCCCAAAACAGGTGGCGGCAACCTTCCTAGCCTGAGTTCTGAACGTTGGCTCCGTATCGAGCCAGAGCCCAAGGCTTTTAATTTCTGGTTTAGAAATAGGGCCTGGTCCCATACACAAAGGCCAGAAGGTCTAGTTGTCAAAGCTAGCCTGCCGTCCCAGCAACAAAAGCTCTGTTTTCCCACCATTCAGTTTAAGGTGGGATTGGTCCATCCAACATGCCACAGCTTCTAAACAGTTACATAACTGCAGCGGAGACTGTCTGAGCTGATTCAGAGAGAACACCAGCTGAGTGTCATCAGCGTAACTCACAAGCTGGACCCCAAAGGGGACCACTATCTCCGCTAAAGGGGCCTAATACACATTGAACAATGTGGGGCTGAGGGATGACCACTGCGGAACCCCACACTGTAAAGGGACCGGACCAGAGCAATGATCATCTTCGAAGACCCTAAAAAATCTGTCCTCAAGAAAGGATTCCAACCACTTAAGAGCCTTGCCCGTGATTCCCATATTGCTGAGGCGGGAAACCAGAATGTGATGGTTAACTGTGTCGAAGGCGGCACTGAGGTCCAGGAGAATAATGGCTGCGCTGCCACCATCATCCAGAATCCTCCTGGCATCCTCCACCACCCTCAACAAGGCAGTTTCTGTTCCCTGTCCCTTCCTGAACCCAGTTTGTGATGGATGCAGCAAATTATTAGTTTCCAAAAAGGAGGCCAATTGTGAATTGACGAATTTCTCAGTCAGTTTACTAATGCCCGGTAATAGAGAAATAGGACGGTAGTTGGAAACGTCCCCTGGATCCAAGCTGGGTTTCTTAAGCAAGGCCCTAACCATTGCTATCTTCCATTCTCTAGGCACAGTAGCTGAATTCAAAGATACATTCACCATATTCACAATTGGTTTGCTGACGGTGGAAAGGGCTGCATTTAAAATGCTCATCGGAGCAGGATCACACGGGGAGCCACTCTTGATGGTATTCAACAGAGTAGGCAAAAGATCCTCCCTAAGAGGAGAGAAGGAGGAGAGCCTGGGGTGATCCGATAGATTCTGACTAACATGTGGCATTTGAGAGGCGATAGAAGATAGTGGAGGAAGCGTATCAATGATCTTTTTAATCTTGGTACAGAAAAAAGTCTCCAGTTCTTCACATCGACTGCCTGCTTCGTCCGAGTCAGGCCGTGGGTCGGGGACTTTAGTCAGCAATTTCACAATTCTAAATAGCTCCCTGGGAGCATTAGCAGAGAACTCGATTTTACTGGCAAAGAAGGCAGATTTGGTATTAATCAGGGCGCTCTGTATCTGCTTTTTTTCTCCCCATTAAACTCTCTCCTCCATTGCCTCTCTTCCCTTTTACATTCTTGTTTAAGAGCTCTCAGCTCCTGATTAAACCAAGGATGCTTGGTGAGGCCTTTCTTGGTTGTTATTGTTTTTTTTGGCACCAAACTGTCCAAGGACCGCTCTATCCACAAGTTAAACTCCTGATTGGCTCTCTCCACATCCAAATGTGCTGAAGGTTCAGTACGCTTCAGGATGCTTGCCCATTTAGAAAGGTCAAGCTTGGACCAATGCCTGGCTATCCCTCTATAAGAATTTGAGGAGGAGTTAGGCTGAACCATCTTCCAGCTAAAAGGAACCACCATATGGTCTGACCAAGGGACCGGAACAGGAACTTCGGTAATGAGGCCAGGAATGTTACAAAAAATGGGGTCCAGAAGGTTGCCCTTCAAATGGGTAGGATGTAATACCTTTTGACTTAGGTCATAGCTGCCCAGATCCTTTATGACTTCTGAAGCAGCCAAATCCGAGTGTTTATTAAAATGAAGGTTGAAATCCCCCAGCATCAAAAAGTTAGACGGTAGTGGCTATATCCATCACTGTTTCAGCCAGGTTTTCCTGAAAGAGCCCCAGAGGGCCCGGGGGGGCGATAGATCAGGAGGCCTGAGAAGGAGGTGGCTGGGGATGTTGTAATGTCAAAGTGTGCACTCTCACTATCGGAAATTGAAAGCTCAAGTAAACGACATGTGATATAATCCTTATAGATAATAGCGACCCCTCCCCCCGCTTTCACGCCTCTATCCTTGTGCTGGATCAAATACCCAGGGGGCAATGACCGCACAATATCAGGGTCTGAGGTGGGGCTCAACCAAGTTTCCGTAAGAAACAAAATATCCAGAGATTTGTCGAGAAGTAAAAAAGATCTCGACAGCATGTTTAGGCAACGAACGGCAGTTTACTAGTGCCATTTTTAAGTCCCGTTCACATCGGCTTCTTGACTTGTCACTCTCTGTGGTCCCAAATGCACAGTTAGTACACGTAGATTGTCCAAGAGCTAAATTTAACGAGTGGTAACAAGTCGGGGGTGTGTGGCCCTTTAATAATAATAGAGACTGACGTGAGTACACAAACGGCAGCATGCATACTGGGGCAGAGGGTCCGAGCCCTGAGCCCGACTGTGCGCGAACGGGCGCAAAGGGGCTTACCTCTGGCACACCTCCGGCGCATAAACGGCGCTCCCGCTGCGCTCGACCGCTGCGCGTATCCATGAGTCGTTTAAGTAGGCTGCCGCCTGACCAGCTGAGCGCTAGAGCGCTAACAACAATGGCACTCCAAAACGGCCCTTCCTACCCCCAATATGGCGGCAATATCGAACTCTACCGGGCAGGGACCCGCTCTAAAAGCGGTGAATACAACAATTTAGAGTGCAAGAGATGCGTGACTGGGGAGATAGCTCGAACATCCAATGCCACAGAATAAAAACAGGGCAAAACAAATAAAGTTAAACACAAATGAAAAACGAAGGGGTAAGTTTAAAAAACAGCACATCAGAACTGTGCAATAGCAGCATGCACCAGTAGCAACAGCGTTTCCAGCACCCAATGGTATCTAATATGACAATTCATAATTGTCAATAAAATGTTTCGGCAGTCATAAAATCTTGTGTGTCTTTTTTCTACTAAGTCAAAAACTTTACGACCCGACAATTTAATTTTGTTTTAGTCGGGTTAAAATATAGTTTAACAGCCTGCCTGCATGTCCGGACGCCATGTAATTTGAAGGAGGGACGTAATAAATTAGACCTCAAAGCCTTTAGTTTAGGACAAATGCACATGATGTGGACGATGTCTTCCTTGTCAGCTTTGCACAGGCGGCACCGCTGCGAGAATTTTTTTCTCACCCAGGGTGGTAAATGCGGAGTTACCGGGATTACGCCGAGGCGTAATTTTAAGAACTTTTCTTTCTTTTCTTGATTCATTCCAACGTTAAGATATGCTTGTGGCTGCATTCTTCCGTAATCACGGAGCATGATCCAACCATGCGTTTTTTGTTAATGCCTCCTTGTCCTCAATAGAACAGATGATTTGTGCTGTTTTTTTAGCAACTTTTTTGAAAGACAAGAGATCTGTTGGCGTGCCCCAGAGGTCCGACAGACCCAGGAATTGAAGTGAATCAAATAGATAATCTCTAGCTGAAGATTTACGATGTCGGAGAAGCTTTTCCCATACGTTGGAGTTTAGAGAACCAACCTCAGCGCTGCGAATCTTGTGCCAGCTGGTAACGTACGCACTCTGCCTTGTTTGTTTCAGAATACCGAATTCTAACCGAATTTGTGCAGGCGAGACGTATCTTGGCAGGTTTAAGATAGCCCTATATGAATTAGCTATTACTATGTCCAGTAATGCGGTATCCTTCCCTTGAAGGGATTCGCTCCCGTATGTGAGAGTCGGCTGTAACTTTGCGCGCAAAACCTGAAGAAGAGGGTTGAGCATTAGGTCGGGAAGTTTGGCTTTTAAAGATTTTATCGCCAGGGAAGTCACGGTTCCCTTTCCTCGTAAGGAGTCCAATTGAGGTTTGAACGAGTTCTTGAAGTCCAGAATTACTCCCAAATATTTGTAGGTGATTACCAAGTCCAGCCCTTGTCCGATTACATGCCAATTGATTTTCTTTTTTTTTTGTAGTTCACTGCCATAACCTTCGATTTGTTGAAGTTTATTTGCAGGGCGTTACTTTCTGAAAAGGAGTGGGCAACGTATAGAAGGTGCTGGAGGCCTATTGGTGCGCGGCTTATCAGCACCAGGCCGTCCGCGTAAAGCAAATTGGACAGTGGAATTTTCTCTAGTTTCGGTGCATGACAGAGGCATTTATCAAGTTCCCCTGGTAAGTCAGCAAGAAAAAGGTTAAATAAGATCGTTGCTAACACACAACCCTGTTTTAATCCTCTTGTTGTCGGAATGGGTTTATAGAGGTGTGTACCCGCTCCTAGTTTGACTTTAATCCAGGTGTTTGAGTGGAGTAGTATCAACACGTCTAAAAGATGTTTGGGTATTCCCCAGTTGTCCAGTTTCTGCCAGAGTTTATTGCGATCCACATGGTCGAATGCAGCAGTGTAATCAATGAAGGAGAGGAAAAGGGGAGATTTGGTCTCTTTTGCTGTGTCCATCAGCAGGGTCAGTGCCATGATGTTAGTTGTAGTCCCATGACCCCTGCAGAAACCAGTTTGATTGATCGGGATTATTGAGTTTTCAAATGCCCATGTCGTTAGCTCCTCCAGTATGGTTCCTGCAAAATACTTAGCCTCCACATCTATGAGGGCAATAAGCCGATAATTTATTGGGTGTTTCCGATTGCCATGTTTGAAGATCGGGTTGATTACTGACCCATGCCAGGACTCCGGAAGAGTTTGGGTGTTCTTTATGTTGTTGAATATCGATGTTAGTACTACGCTCCAAAATTCCACGTCTGATTTGTACAGCATTGGTGGAATGCCGTTTGGTCCGCGAGCACCTGCCGGTCTGCACCTGGCTATTTGCCTTTTGACATCGGCTGGTGTGGTGGCCAGATGTCCAGACTCGGTATGGAAAGAAGAACTTGGGTCAGGTATTAATTTCTCCATTCGAGGTGGTAGCGTGGCTCCATTAGTGGCAGTTTCTTGGGTCATGACCGTTGTACAGTAATTATCTATTTTTTCCCTCTGAACTTCTTTGCTGAACTTCTTTGTCCCCACCTCTACAAGGCTGTCCTCATTGGCAGCGTTTATGGTGTTAAAGTTCTTGAGTTTAGGCCAAGATGGTCTGGGTTCTGTATTCTTTTGATCATTTGCCAGAACCTTGAACTATTTTGCCGTTTTGCTTCATAGAGGAGTTTTGCCCATAGCTCGTCATTTTTTGTTTCTGTTTTTCCCATTTCTTCCGTTGTAACAGTTTTTTCGCTTTCCGTAGGATTGTTTGCAAGTCGTAGTTTGTTGGATCTTTTCGCATCTGTCTCAGTGTTCGGTTTATTAACCGTTTTTGTGTTTTCATTTCTGGAGTGAGTTGTAATTTGGTTGATGCTCCCTTTCCTTGGCATATCCTGTTTGGCGGTCCTTTTAACAATTTCACACTGATGTCTAGGATGAAGTTTTGGCATACTTCTGACAGCTTTGTTGTGGAGCTTGCCGTTTGAGTGAAAAGAGTTTTCGCTGCAAGGCTTATGGAGTCGATGTTGCAAGGATTGCACCGAAGCCGCCTTAGATTCGAAGTCACTTCAATGTCAATACCTGTGTGTGGCTCAGTCTCAAGAAGTGAGTTGACTTTTATTGAGGCTTCTTGGGGCGTTCGACCCTATCAAGCATATTTAGAGATGTAAATGTGTAGTCCAGATGGGAAGATTGCTTGTCAGAATGAAAAGTTGCGACCCGTGGGTCATCTTCGGTGTAACGCCCATTCAAGGCTCTTAAATTAAGGTGTTGTAATTGTCCAAGTAGATTTTTTGAACAATTTGTAGGTTTATTAATTTTTGCTGAGCCCTGTCTTGGCACTCCCCATGCAGCGCTAAGTTCTTGATTAAGATCATCATCTGGATCCGAACTGATGAGAAACGTTAAAGTCACCTGCCAAGATGAGTAAATCAGAATCCTCATTGTTCATTATTTTTCCCACGGCTTTCATCAGTTCGTTGCCAGCTTGTCGTTTCTGTTTGGGGTGGATGTAAGTGTTGATTATTATAACATCTTGAAGTTGATTATTTAACCGGAGTGAGATCTTTGCCACCTGTATTACACTTGGAGGTGCTATTTGAGAATCTATTGTCGTAATCCTTCCTATTATTGCTATTGAGGCAAAAATCATTAGACCTCCTGATCTACGACCAAAGGTGGAGCTTTTGTTTGCTGGAATACAACAAGATGTGAACCCTTGCAGCTCAAATGCCTTTACCTCCCAGGTTTCTTGAAGCAATAGTAGATCAAATGAGTTTAAATATTGTAGAAACTCTGGATCGTTGCTTTTGCTAGCTAAGCCATTGATATTCCAAATGCTTACGCTAATTTGCCGGGTCTTTTCCAAGGGATGATTAAAGTTCCTTCCCCTTTGTCAATTTGTGTGGTGGGACGTGATAAAAGGGCCTTCCATCCCTATTGATCTATCCTGAGTCACCTTAAGTAGCCCGCCATGGCTCAGATTAAAAGTCATACTGTACTGGCAGAGTTCAAATTCTGCACAATACTGCACAGTACCTTACCATTACCATGCAATAACAAGTTAACCCCAATGGAATGGGGGATTACGGTGCAGACACAGATTTAATAGGCGGAATTTCACATGGTATTCCCATTCCTGTGGGGTATAACAAACAAATTCACTACCTACTATCATCAGGTGGCAAAAGTATGCAAGGGGCTCTGATAATAGTGTGTGGGGGCAGTTATATGGTTAGTGTGGGTCGAAGGGGTGTGGATGTAACTCTACCCCAATCTACCCCACTCCACTCTCCCACAATCTACCCCTATCCAATCTACCCCACTCCACTACAATCTACTCCACTCCACTACAATCTACTCCACTCCACCCCACTCTACTCCACCCCACTCCACTCCACCCCACTCCATTCCACCCCACTCCACCCCAGTCTCACCAACACCACTCCAATCTACTCCCCTCCACTCCAACCTACCCCACTCCACCCTAGTCTACCACACTCCACCCCCAGTCACTCCTCCACTCTACCACATTCTACTCCAACCCAATCTACCTCATTCCACCTCAATCTACCCCACACCACCCCAGCCTACCCAACTCCACTCCACTGTAATCTAACTGAATTCACTCCACTTCAATCTACCCCACCCACTTCAGTCTACCCCACTCCACTCCATTCCACTTTACCTAAGTCCAGTCTACCCCAATCTACCCCACTGCTCTCTACCCCAATCTATCCCACGCTGCTTTGCTCCAATCTACCCCACTCCACACTACCCCAATTTACTCCACTCTACCCCACTCCAATTTACACCAATCCACTCCATTCTGATCCAGTCCACCCCATCCCACTCCAATCGGCCCACTCCAATCTACCCCACTTCCCTACTCCAATCTACCCCATTCCAACCTACATATCTCTAATCTGCCCCACTCCAATCTACCCCACTCTACCCCTCTCGATCCACTCCAATCTACCCCACTCTACTCCACTCCTGTCTACCTCATTCTACTCCACTCCAGCCCAGTCTACCCTACTCTACTCCACTCTATCCCACTCTAATGTACCCCACTTTACTCCACAATGTACCCCAAACAACCACGCTCTATCCCACTCCAGTCTACTTCCAATCTACCCTACTCCACTCTACTCTAATTTACCCCACTCCAATTGAAATGTGTTGGCAGGTGTCAAAAAAGGAAGGAACTGGAAAATGTGATAAGTGCACAAAGGACCATGCCTTGATAAAAGAAGAGATTGGCTCTTTATTTGAATGGTAAAAAAAATGATAAAAAGTGTTTACACAGTTAACAAACTTACGTATCACAGGATTCTCTTGCATACACAACAGACATAGCATAGCAAGGAGACTAGTGAGAATAGAAGGAGAGGGAAGGCCTGTTTGAGCATGCTGGCCCTCGGGGAGTGCATGTTTTTATGTGACTTACGCATTCCTATCGCCAAGGGGAGGGGTTAGGCGTATTTACATAACCCCTATGATTAACATTTTTAGGTCTGGCGTCAGCCAAAACATTTTGATTATACTAAAATATGTATAATATACTTATAGGGGCTTTCAGCCGCCACTCTTCATCCAGAGGTCTCGTGTCATTCACATTTTGCTTCTGCCCACTTCAGCATTTGTCATGGAGCGATGGATCAGCCAACTTAAGCCACTGGTTAACTTCACTTTGAGTAACTGCATTTTGCTCTCTAACAAGGAACACATCCACACAAAAGCTAGTTCTCTAAAGTGCCAGTGTTTTTGTTTTTAATGTATATACTTGAGAGTTGTCCTTAGAGCCTGATGTGACAGCGGGGCGCTTCTGATGAACATTCCATCTTTATCAGATTACCTCTCTTGCTAATGAAGTTGTAAATTCCTTTTGGAGTGTTTTTCTTTTCTAACAGTTGCTATTGCACAACATACCAGATGGTTTCCATTTGAAACTGTTCTGCATTAAGTTATCCTCTTTTTACTTTTTTCTTTCTCTCCTTCTTTCATTCCTAATTTCTTTCTTTCTTTATTTCCTTCAGTCCTTCCTTCTTTCTTGCCTTCTTTCTTTCTCTTTCCATTTCCACATTTAATTCTGGCTTTTTTTTCATTCTTTTTTCTTTTACTTTTTCCTTCTTTCTTTTCTTCTTCCTTTCACTCTATTATCTTCTTTTTTCTTTCTTTCTTTCTCTTGTTCTTTCCTGCTTTCTTTCTTTTGTGCCTTCTGTTATTCTTTTTTCTTTCTCTCTTTCCTTCTATTCATCTTTCCTTCTCTCGTCTTCTTTCTTTCACTTTCTTGCCTTCTTTCATTCCTTTTTTCGCCTCTTTCCTTCTCTTTCTTTATTTCTTTATTTCTTTCTTTTTCATTCTCTTTCATTCTCTTTCCCCTTTTCTTTTTCTTTCGTCTTTTCATTCTTGTCTTTTATTCCTTCTTTCCTTCCCTTAACTGCTTTCCTTCTCTCTTTCTTTTCGTCTTTATTTCCTTCTCTCTCTTCTCTTTACTTGCTTCTTTCTGTCTGTTTCTTTCTTGCCTTAGTTCTTTACTGCCTTCTTTTTTCTTTCGTTCTTTCTTTTTTTCTTAAAGGCAAGAGACCTTCAGCCAGTGCCAGACTGATTACATTTTTGGTCTGTGTTTGAGTCGGTTTTGGTCTGTGTTAGCCAAGGCCTTTTGATTGTACTAAAATTATGTGTATACCATCATTACTTTTAGAGGTTTAAGCCAGACTTCATTAGTCTGTGGTTGGTTTCTTTCATATCTTTCCTCCACCCATTTCCAGCATGCATTAAGAGGCCAAGTATCATCCCAATTCAACCATTGGCTGACTTCACGATGAGTTATGGCATGCTTCCCTTTCACAAGGAACACATCCACACTCAAATGTAGTTCCCTTCAATGCAGTGAGTACTATGGTAACATGTTTTTTTTAAGACTAAAAAAAGTTTCTTGCCTGTAGCGAATTAAGTTTGTTTAAGATAGATGACAGCCCGGCATATTCCCAAACAAGTTTTGCAAAAACCATGACAAAACAAAACAAGAATTGCTAGAAGGCTGGCAGCCAGTGCCAAGCCTACTGTTTTTGCCAATGCTTCTTTTTTGAAGCCAGCTAGGTGCTTGATGGTTGACTGCACAGCAATATAGGAAAAAATGAATATGCTTGGTGTTCTTCTTGTGTGATCTAGAGCAGGGCAAGTTTAATGACTATTTGCACCTTTGGAGGGAAGACAATGCAGTCCTGGCATAAGGGGCAGCCCTACCGGCCCCATCCAAGACATTGAACAGGCTAGTTTCTGGTGCCTAGCCGGTCTTTTTAGAGGGTGAACCATCCCCTGAATGTGTGTGATCAGAAGGGCCATATGGAGTACTTAGCACGAGGGGCGGGCATTAGAATGAGTGTAATTTCCACGCCACCATTCAATTCAATGAACTGAAACTGTAGGGAACTGTTATTCCCCCACCACAGAAATGTCCTAAGATGCCAGGTCATGCTGCTTGGACACACTCTCTCTCTATCACTCACTCTCTCATCCTGATATTTCATACAACAAATCAGTGCATTCTGGGAATTTTAGACTGCCTGTACCTAAATCTAACTAACTTGAATATGGCACCCAGTAACAGGATATGTAGAAATGAAAGCGCTGGACTAGAAACATGGCGTTTTGTTAAGACAGAGGAACCGGACTACCATAATCTCCTCGATCCCCACAAAAGAAAACCAAAATGGTTCCTCACAAATGTAAATACCCTGGTCCCCCCCCTCCCGGGTAACACCTTACAAGAACCTAAAGTCGCCCTTTAGAAACCAAAAACGACTTCCCCAATGGCGACAGAAAAACAAAGTTTACACACCCAAATCTATCTGCCATCTCCCTGAGAGAAGATACATATAGGATGCCTTCACAACGTACCCAGCAGACAAAGGGCTAGAGTGTCAGTATTTTGTCTCTGTGTTGAGAAGCGACAACAATCGGTAAGAGCTGCACTCATGCAACTTTAAGCCTTTCTTAGCACAGTCACGATGGTCTCCCTGCAGAGATAGTAGTATAGCGACCCCATTTCTTGTGCTCCTTCGAATAGAACAAGATGAGACATCAGTTTACTGGTGAGACCCTTATAAAACTCTACCCGGAACCCGTTGGGTCCAGCAGTCTTGCCAGATTGTAAAGCTGTAATAGCCTCGTCAATTTACAGCTCAGTCAAGGATTTTTTGCACAAGACCCTGTCGCCTGGGGAAAACTGAGGCACTTGGATTTTCCTGAGGAAGTCCTGTGTCTTCGGCGATTACAGTATTCTCTCACACCAAGTTTCCATTTCCATCTGCCCCCCAGAAGGAGACCACACAATTAAGGTCCCTTTCTTGTCTGTCCAATCAGGACAACAGCTTGCCTGCTTTGTCTCCGACTTCGTAGAGGCAGCACTGAAAGGCCAGGTACAGGGCCCGAGCCTCATTCTGCCGTAAGTCCCAGAATTGTTGTTGTTTCAGTCAAAGGGCATATTCACTGTGTCCTTTCCATGCAGTGATGCCTCTCCCTTCCAGCAGGAGAATATCCGCCTCAAGGTGTACATCTGCTGCAATGTGCTTACTACGCTTGGTCGCTGCTAAGGAGATATCCTGGCCCCCTAATCACTGTTTTTTAAGCTTCTCACCATTACTGGGGGGCGACTGAGTTCTTTTTTCCCAAGAAATAGTGCTTTCTAGCATCTCTGAATTGTGTTGTCACCGACCTGTCTTTCAGGATCCAGGGATCCAGCCGTCATGTACTTTGGGACTGTGAAACCCCATCTAAGAAGTCTACCCTCAGAGGAGAATTATCAGATATCCCTCTTGTGAGATAGTGGGCATTTTTCAATTGGTTGCTGGTGTGCCTATGTGTGATGCAGTGATCATTATGGGAAAATTTGTGATGAGCCCTGGAGTAGAAGAACTACCTTGGGGTGGTGCAGTTGCCAGATCTTCACCAGCTCCATGGCCTCGGGAAATCTCACCAGTTGTGTTCTCTCCTCACCTACCTGTCTGGTGTGATCTATCTATCTCAGCTGATAAGAGTAGGTTCAAGACTCCAGACAAGACTAATGCTCATGTTCCCTCAGGAAGCCGGAGAAAGAGTGCTCCAATTGCCTCCAGGGTGGAGATTTGGAGCCTAAGTGGTAAGTGTACCGAAAAAAGGTTAAGCTGTCTGTTATACCAAGTGCCAGACACTGCTATAAACCATCCCTGAGGGTCCACCCATGTGTCATCCTCCACAAAGACAAATGCCTTTCTGATTATAATTGCTAGCCTTGTGAGTCCGAGATGATCCCACATGGGCCAGTAGTCTATATCCTCCTCTGCTAAGTATTCTGCAGGAGGTGCCCCTGAGATACGTCTTCTAGAGAAGCACCTCATCAGGCCCATGCCTTCTCAAGTATTACACAACCACTTCTCTCTTAATCTTGCTCCCGAGACCATGACATACCGATGTGTGCCTGTTGGGGGGGGGGGGGGGGGGGGGGAGGAGGGTTATGTGATTCCAGCATGTGTCCTGACATAATGCGGTAACAATGCAGGTTTAGCACTGTGAGCCTCCCTCTATTTGTGCTGCATCCCCAAGCCCAAGCCCAACATACAGCTGTTTGTAACATCAAACATCCCTAACAAAACTGCCCAACTAACCCCCACGCTGCAAACCTGCACCGCCAACTCAAAACTGCCCCACATTGCAGGAAGTCTGTTGCCCTACCCAGCCGGACCTCATTGCAGAAAAAATCCTGAGTTCGTGGATACTCCCCAAGGGGAGGGGTTCTTCTCCAGTTCCGACCCCATTGCAAATAGAGGTGAATTCCACAGATGTCCATGATTACTAAGGGGCATGGCTCAGGTATCAAAGTAGTTCCTGCAAGTTATCCGGCCACCCAGCCCTTGCAGCAGTCTCTGTAGAGGATTGACGTTGGAGCTTTGGGCCTTACGCCAGGCCCTCAGAGCACCAACGGCACCTCCTTCTCCGATTCCTTTACGGCGCCTTCCTTCATGTGTTTGCACCGTTTGGGACTCTGGTGTTCCTCCTGATGGTGTCTGCTGCTGCAGGATAGGTTGCTCCTACACCCAGTCCCATGTCTTCCGTGTGTCAAAGAACAGTGTCTAGAGTCTAAAAATTGCCTTGTGACAAGCTGGGTAGAGTAGCAGGTATTTAAGTTTCATAGTGCAAAGGTTTTGCTTTGCCTTGGCAAAGGAGTGCTGCTGATGTTGTACCTTGGCAGTATAGCCTGGAAACACCATGACCTTCGCGTTGACACAAGTCAGGGAGCCCAGTAGGCTGGAGGCCTATAATATAGCATCCCAGTCCTCATAGCTGAAGATGCAGGCAATTAAATGTTGTGGTGCCCTCCCCCCAGGGGCAGGCAGTTGGCCAGGGATTTCTTTGCGTGTTCCACTAGAAAGCATCGAGCGACATCTCTGTCCAGGACCCAGGGTTTTAGCCAGTTCATAATGATGGCCGTTGCAGCAGTTTCTTCTGCCCCCTCCAGGACCCCCATGATTATAATGTTGTTACGACCTGATCACTCCTCAGGTTCCCCATCTTGGGCTTCTAGTTGCTGCACCGCTTTCTGTATGACTGCAATTGTAGATCGGAACCCCCAAATAGAGCCCTCTTGCGTGAGTCTTGTGAGAGTGGTGAGATATCCATGCTCAGTTCCTCTATTTTACCTTCAAGGATGACTTAGAGTCCTGTATGGCAGGTAAAATGGAAGCAGTCAGCTCTGGTGCTGGAGCATCTGAGAACGGTACATTCTCTAATGGTTCCCCCTGCAGGCCCGAGGTAGGCTGTGTAAATTTGTTAATGAGGCCTTGGATATGTCGGGGAGTTCATATGTCCGTCCCCATAGTGTCACTTCATCCATGTTCCACGGCGGAGAACGGGCAAGGGGACCCCTCATCAGCCTGGGTAAGGGCAAGGGACAGGTTTGCAGGGTCCCACTCAGGCCAAGAGGATATCCAAGTCCCGGGTAAGGCTAGTGGCAGCCAGTTGACTCCATCCAGAGAACTTGCGGTCCAGGCATGCAGGTCTCTTCCAGAGCCAGCCTAGTGCCCCCCGGTGCAGCGGCGCCTCAATGACTCGCCTGAGTTTGCACACTCTCAGCAGGTCTCACTCTGTCCAGGCTGCCAACACCCGCCGTGCCCGGCACACCTAAATTCGCCTCCCATCCTCCACCTCAGGGCACTCCTGTCAGATCCTGCCCACCCGGTCACGACGTGAGAGTCACCAGGCTCGGCACTGCTCTTCCGTGCCACACACTTTCCCATGGGCCATCAGCTCAGTCACTGCGAGCATCAAGGACAGAGCTTACTGCTCAGCCACTGCACACCTGGCACCCGTGTTGCAAGGCGAAAGGCCCGGCAACTGCTCCATGCCACTCGCTCTCCCTGAGGGCACGCGGATCAGTCACTGTGGGTGCTGGAACTGGAGATCACTGCTCGGTGTGCCCCAAGTCATCACGGGTCAGGTTTGCATGCAGCATTCTGAATCTGTGGATGGATGTTTGCCGGATGATAACGGGGTTGAGTGGAGAGCTCAACAAAGAGAGTCCTCCATCTTTAGAAGGTTGGCCATGTCAGGTTTTGAACTTTTTTCAACCAGTACTGGCGCTATAAATGGTGGTGGCATACCTAGAATCCTCCTGAATTTTGCTGCCCTACACGAAGATGGCCTTTGACTCAAGAGCTTACTGGGACTAAGTCTCAGAATCGCCCTCTTGATTTCCCTCTGCTTAGTGAGAGGGGTTGTTTCAAGGCAGACAAAGGGGCTCATGGGAGCTAATCATACTGTGACACCAGTTTGTGCCATTTTTCAAGTCAGATAGCTTATCTAATAGGTCAAACTATATACCCTTGTGACAGATGCAACAAGGTGAGGTTCTAAGTTACCTCAAGGACAACATAGGTATTGATGAGAAAAAAGGTAAGAGAGGTCCACAATGTTTTCAGACCTGATTCAGTACAATTACATTTATATGTCTTGGTCCTTGCGCAATGCAGCTGCCCGCCATCTTGATAAAAGAGAAGTCAGATGGAAGTAGCTGACCAACGGGGGTATGCAGGTTCATAAACAAGCACTACAGCGCCGTTTGGAGGTAGTCTTTGAAGGCACATGCGCTGCTTATAACTTTATTTTGTTCCACACATGCTCTGTAGGTTTACTTTCCATTCTGACAGGTAGGGAGGCCAGTCTCTCAATAAAGCAGCACACAATCTAGGTATGCATTCAATTGCAGATTATATGTACATGGTACCTTGGGGACTGCATTCTTGAAAGTCATGAAAGATCTCTTCAAATACAGAGAACATGAAGCTATGATGGGTCTGTTCTTCCTCCAGTTTCGCTTCATCACTGCCACCAGAAAATACAGAAGGAAGCACAAGAAAACGTTCAAGCAAGTTTCAAGTTCCTTTTTAAATAGACAAAACGTTAATTGCTGAAGCCATGAATTCTGTGGGAAACTAAAAGGGAACCATTAAGGGGTAAATTTAGTGCAGATGTCTCCAGATATCTCCAGACCAGTGCTTAATTTGAGCCATTGTTTGCCGGTGGGGTCCACTAGCACTTATTATTGGGGACGGCACTTATTTTTCCTTATCAGACTTTGACCCAGAACAAGAGAAGAAAAATCACACAAGGGGCAAAGATGGAGGGAGAGAAAGTCTGAAGTAGGGAGAAGAAGCATCCTGCAAGAGTGAGGTAAAGGGGAAGGAGTCTCTAGTGTATATTAAAGAGGCGAGAGGTGGAATCAAAACTACACACCCTCGGTATTTGGTATGCCTGCATTCAGTGGCACCGGCAGCGGGCTTCTAAGCAAAACTCTGGGTACCAGGACTTACTCTTGAACAAATTATGATCCAGACTCCTAGTGCCACTCAAGCTTTGATTCACAGCTGGGGATTGAAGAGGTTGGAGTGGTTCTCGATACCGAACCTAAAAAGCAAACTAGGTCTCAAGTCCTACTACAGTCTTCCATTTTGATGAGAGTGCTGGAAACTGCTTTTTTTCCAACACCATATGCATATTTCCAGAGGTGGTACACCAATCCAGCAGAGGACACAGCCTGACCTATACCAATGTATAATGGTTGTCAATATAAGATCAATTTCATGTCCTGTTTTTCTCCTCACTTCACCATGGAAAACAACGTACCAAAGAGTTCATCTGGCGTTCCATCTTAACAGTTTGGTGGGCAGGTCACCCATATCTACGCAAGATTTGGTGTTCAGGGTCCGAAAGGACAATAATGATCCTTCCCTCAAAATCATATGCTGGGATCCATTTGCCCAGAGTGCAGATATCTACACTACCTAGAAGCCAGGTTTTGCTACGTGCTTTTCAAGCTCTGGTCAAAGAAGGTCCTACTGAGAGCAATGGGAGCCAGGGGGCTTTCTGATCTAGAGTTGGATGGGGATGAAGCTTCCGCCATGGCTGCTGGGTTTCTCTCTCTCTCTGCCTGCTGAGAGATCCATTGGAGGGATTGGTATACTGATGCCACAGACAAAGAAGGTGTGCTTAAGATCCATTTCCAGGGAGTAATGCTGTATGGGGAACAGTGGGAAGAAAAGGTGCAAAAGATCTGTAAGGAGAAAAATTACTCGTCCACATTCTGGAAGCAAAGGCAATAAGTGTGTCATCCTCTACAGCTACTCCTTTCAGGCAACCATCAGGCGGCAGGCATCCCTTCCCCATTATCCCTTTCCTCTGCAGAGTGAGGGTCGCTGGTCCTGTTACATCTTGTTCCCACGTTGGATCTTGTTCATTTAAGCATAGCAGTTGTGTACAAGTTACTTGTTATATAAACTCTGTGATTTCCAGCCACTCCTTAGCAACTTCTGAGCTTCCAGAGTGGAACATGGAATGATGAGAAGAGCAGAGTTGCAGAGGAGCTGGACAGAGCAGGGGTCTTTTAGTGTACTGGCTGAATAAACCTTATGAAGATTATCCTGACTGGACTCTTCATAAAAGGTCCTGGGAAAACAAAAGACAATCTCCAAATGCGAGATGTTTTCAGTGATCTTTAGTGTTCTGAAGCATTTCCAGGGTTGCAGCTGTCAGTGTAGCAGGTACCCTTGGGCCTGAGGGGCCACTGTACCCCAATTATTGCTCTCCTTTGCAACCCAACCGAGGGCGTGCAAGTGGAGGGGGCGCAATTTTCCTTGTTTCAATTTGGACCTATGGCCATCTTGCTAAACCACTGAACACTCTGTCCTTTAGTGTGTACGGAGGATGTATTGATTTGGGCAGTAGATTCTTTGACTATGGATGAGATGAATCGTCAGAGGTCAAACCACTCAGTACCTGGCAAAGCTGCCATTCCAACTGGGATGAAATTTGCTGACCCTGCTTTCAGCCCTTCGGTCTAGGTCCACTCTCCTTGCAGCTCTGCTGTGTGACGTCTCTTGCCTCCAGACCCCGACCTCTTCCTTGGGTGGTTCGAGGCTGCTGTCCACTCCTGCGACTGCTGCCCGCTCCAACTGGGACCAGACTGCCTGCAACTACTGTAACCTTTCTCAGACGTTTTTTTCCTTAATTTTTCCCTGTTCTGCCACTGTTATTGTGCCCATCTGTGTCTAGTTCTAATTCCACCACTGTTTTTATTTTCTCGTGCCTGCCTGTTTCTTTCGCCTTTCGCCACTGCTGCCCCTGCGGCCCCTCCCCCCTGGAATTTCCCCAGGGAATTCCCCCCCGGAATTCCCCCGCTCCTGCTTCCCAGCCTCTCCTCCCTCCTACCTCCCCTACTTAATCGCGGCTGCTGCGCGTTCACACGCAGGGGGCGTGCCGCCGGCGCTCCGAAGGCTCGCCAAAGGCAAGCCCATCTGTGCCCGTCCGTGACCCGACCGCGGCCAGCGCCAGGAACCTTGGACCTCCCACTACCCATCACTACGACACCACCACCCTCCTTGCACTCAACCCTGGAAGACTTAGAGAATGCCAACAAGCCTCGCCGAACACGACCCACGGCCAGTTCTTCTCCCTCCACTGCCGCCAGACCCTCACCACCACCCCGGCCTCCAGCACCGCCGATGCCAGTGCTGGAGCAGGGTTTTCTATTTAAACCCAAACATCAGTTTATATTTTTGTATGTCATAATTAAAAATACTAATAATTAATTATTAAGTACTAAGTTTTGTTGAGTTTTTTATTAATCAACCTTACTAATGAAAGAACTATACGTGGGAATGCAATTGCATGGCTAAGTTAATAAGTGAACTAAGTTGGTGAGCAAATTAATTAAATAAGTGTGGCTTATGTGCTATTTGTTATGTGATTGCACTTTAAAATAATATGCTTTAATGCTTTTTTATGTTGCAAATGGCTAGATAAATACATACACATAAGGGTATTAGTGGGAATTAACACTGTATAATCAATACAATGTAGTAACGTTGTTTTATGTTTCTTTTTAATTAAGTTGTCCATTTTGGCCTGCTAAGAAAATGGCCGACATCTACAGACTGCATTTGAGTAGATGAAATATGAAGAGAGGCCTCGCTGATTGTGACCTCGGCCTCTGCCTGAACTAAAAGTTATGAAAACACGACAACTCTGGGATGGTCGCCAATTATCCTTGGTGGAGAACATTTGTCACAAATGAACATTTTTGATAAACTTGCAGTGGCTTCACTGCGAGTGATACAATTCCGGAGAAGAGCATCCATGGATGTTGCAAACTAGTTTTGGACTTCCTATTTCCTTGTTTTGAATTTTGAGATATCCGAGAGCGGAGATTTTTCTAATGTTGCAAGCTAACATCCTTTCCTGCTCGCTTTGCTCAACGGACGTTTTAGAGCTTGTTTGTAACCTTTAATATGTAAGTTTTAGTATAAATATGACTAGACTAGAGAGGGTCTAAGGCCACTTCTTTCTGAACTTATGATCAGAAAACCGATGCCGACTGAGAGGACGGCGACTCGAGAGACTTTGATTCTTTACTGAGAGACCTGTCCTAACTTAGAGTACGACATTTAGCCAGAATAGGTAAA
This sequence comes from Triturus cristatus, assembly GCF_964204655.1. Taxonomy (NCBI): domain Eukaryota; kingdom Metazoa; phylum Chordata; class Amphibia; order Caudata; family Salamandridae; genus Triturus; species Triturus cristatus. The sequence goes on along the minus strand of NC_140585.1, from coordinate 1,196,310,501 downwards.
TATGAGAAAAATGATTTTGCAATTGAATGGCTTTCATTTAAACTAATTTAGATAAAATAATTTCTGTTTGAATTACAGTGTCAGGTGGTTATTTCTTTGTCATGTTATTGAGATCTCAAATGTGTTAAACTGTTTTAAATCATGACTCAAGGCAATTCAATTTGGTTGCATTGACCTCTAATTAGATGCAGATTGATTTGGGAATTCACTCGTATATTCAGTGTGGATAGAGTAATAGAATGAATGTTGGTGTAATGGGCCCCACCAGCATATGATGAGTGTATGTGCGCATGACTGTGAAATTACTCTGTCCGTGGAAGTAGGGAGAATTTATAAGTTCTGATCTGCAGCACCAGCACCGGCGACACCCTAAAATGCATCCTCCTTAACGTACGCTCTGTACACAAAAACGCCATGGAAATCTGGAACCTACTCGACTCTCTCTCGCCCGACATTGCCTTCTTCACAGAGACCTGGACCAACGCATCCTCCGCCCCCGACACCACCCCAACCACCCAGGAGGGGGCCTCGCCATCGCTCACAAGAGCACCCTCCACCTCACCACCTCCCGCAAAATCTTCCCCTCTGCCGAACATCTGCACTTCCAGATCCAGACCACCCCCAAAGCCACATTCCGAGGAACCCTCCAGATCCAGATCCAGACCCCCGGCCCGCAAACACCCTTCGCCACTACCCTTACCAACTTCATCGCACCCCACACCATCGCCTCAAAAAACTACATACTCATTGGAGACCTGAACTTCCACCTCGACAACCCCAGCGACCCCAACTCCACTATCCTTCGTGACAACCTCGCCAACATCGGACTTAAACAACTCGTCAAGACACCGACCCACAGAGCAGGACACACCCTTGACACCATCTTCGCAGCAGGAAACCGCGTTCAATTCAGCCACACAACGCTCGTCCCGCTACGCAACCCCGACAGACAACGCCCCAGGAAAGCCGCCTCGTTCACCACCGCTCTCCAAGAAGCCAGATGCACCTGCAGGCCCCTGGAGAAGAACTGGAGAAACACCAAGACAACCGAAAACCACACCACCTACAAGGACGCCACAACCAGATCAGAGCCACCAAGAGGAACGTCATCCACAACAAAATCCTGACCAACTCCAAGGAACTTTTCAGTGTCATTCAAGAATTCACCAACCCACGCAGCGAAGCCACATACATCACCCCATCCCAAGACCTCTGCGACAAGCTTGGAACCTATTTCCACCTCAAGATCAAAAGCCTCTATGACAACTTTATCGACCATCCACCAGGCGCCATAGACGCACCCCCCCAGAAACACCAGCCAGCCCACCATCTCCAACTGGACACCAATCACGGCTAAAGACACCGCCTCGACCATGAAAAGCATCCACTAGGGGACCCCCACCTACCCCTGCCCCCCTCACATATACCACAGAGCCGCGGCCGCCATCGCACCCAAATTACAACACACCATCAACACCACCTTTAAAACAGGCACCTTCCCAGACAACTGGAAGCACGCAGAAGTCAGACCTCTTCTCAAGAATCCCACAGCTGACCCCACCGACCTCAAGAACTATCGGCCCATCTCGCTCCTCCCCTTCGCAGCCAAAGTTGCAGAGAATACAGTCAACAGGAAACTGACGCGATTCATTGAAGAGAATGTCGTCCTCGACCTGTCCCAATCCAGATTCCGAAGCAACCATAGCACAGAGACTACCCTACTCGCCGCCACAGATGACATCCGCACCCTCCTGGACCAAGGCCACTCGGCAGCCCTCATCCTACTCGCCCTATCAGCGGCCTTCGACACCGTCTCCCACCGCACACTAGTCACCAGACTACACAATGCAGGCATACAAGGAACAGCCCTGGACTGGACCCGTTCATTCCTCACTGGAAGAAGCCAAAGGATCAGACTCCCACCCTTCATCTCCGACACCACGAAAATCATCTGCGGAGTCCCACAGGGTGCATCACTGAGCCCCACCCTCCTCAACATCTACACGGCCCCCCTCGCAGCCATCGTTCGACAACACGGCCTCAACATCGTATCCTATGCTGACGACACCCAGCTCATCCTCTCCCTCACCAAAGACCCCACCACTGCCAAACTCAACTTCGAGAAAGGAATGCAAGACATCACAGTCTGGATGACCAACAGCTGCCTGAAGCTCAACGCCAAGAAGACAGAAGTCCTTGTCCTCGGTACCACCCCTTCTGCATGGGACAGTGACTGGTGGCCGACCGCCCTCGGAAGCCCACCTACCCCCTCAGACCACACCAAGAATCTCGGCATCATACTTGATTCATCACTCACCATGAACCGACAGGTCAACGCCGTCACCTCCAGCTGCTTCAACACCCTCTGCATGCTCCGCAAGACCTTCAAGTGGACCCCCCCTGAGTCAAGGAAGACAGTCACCCACGCACTCATCACCAGCAGACTGGACTGTGGAAACGCACTCTACGCCGGCATCAACAAGTCCCTGTTCTGCAAACTCCAGACAGTACAGAACAACACCGCCACCAGACTTGTCCTTGGAAATCCCCGACACGAACACATCAGTCAACACCTACGAAGTCTCCACTGCCTCCCCGTGGAGGAAAAAGTCACTTTCAAAATTCTCACTCACGCCTACAAATGCCTACACAACAACGGACCCAAATATATCAACGACAGAATCAACGTCCACGTAACCTTCGATCTTTCAACTTCGTACTGGCCGAAACCCCGTGCATCCACAGAGCCAGAGCAGGTGGAAGATCCTTCTCTCACATTGCAGCCAAGACCTGGAACGAGCTACCGACAGACAACAGACGCGCCCCCTCCCTGAACACCTTCAGGAAGACCCTCAAGACCTGGCTCTTCGGCTAAACAGATCTGCGGACCCCCCCTCAGCGCCTCGAGACCCTCACGGGTGAGTAGCGCGCTTACAATTCCCTGATTGATTGATTGGCATGGATACTCTATATGTGGTATGGCCACTTAGTCTCCTGTAAACGTTCCCTTTAATGCCCCAATACCTCATCTACTGACGTATCATCTATTTGCCAAAATGGTGTGCAGAATAGGCAAAAGAAAGAATGAAAACGAAGGGGCATATTTACAAGGGCTTATCGCCACGAGAACGTCACTTTTAATGGTGTTCTGGTGGCAATGAGCCTTTCGCCTTATTTACAAGGCGGTGTTAAGCCACTTAACGTGGCAAAAAACCGCCTTGTAAATAAGGCACCTTTTCACACAGCACGTAGCATGAAAGGGGTGGGCAATAGGTGTTGCGACAGGCATCCTGCCGCAACACCCATTGCTTTTGACGCTGCTCCTTATTTACAAGGGTGGCGCTGATATGAGGCAGCACCAAAAATAAGACCAGGGAAATCCTTGTCTTGACCTGGCGAAAAGAGGACAAATTATTAATTTCTCCACGTTTTTGCTGTTTCTATGTGTGCTGCGTTATGCAGCACAACATAGAAATAGCAAATCACCATTAGTGATTGTTCATGTGCAGGAAGGTGTTCCTTCCTCCACATAACCAATCATATAAAAAGGACGAGTTGCAACTTCTATGTGGGCTGCAAAAATCAGAACACATAGAAGTTACAAATTGCCTATATGGATTGTTTATGTGCAGGAAGGGACATCTTTCTGCACATGAACAATCATTCCCTGCAACGCAAACACCCTTGCACGATGGTGCAAGGGTGCCTGGTTTTGCGCTAGGCAGCTATATTCAGCGTAAAAGCTGGGGGTAATGCAGGGGTGCACCGCATTCTTGTAAATACGGTGTATCCCTACATTTTCAAACTGACGGAGCGCGGCGTTATCAATTTTGGAGCTACATCACGCTCCGCAAGTTTATTGTAAATATGCACCAAAGTGCAATATTGTGTATACCCTCATGTGCGTCATGATGCTATCACGGCCCATAGTGATGACATGCAGACATGCATCACCACACTAGTGTGCACATACAGCATGACGCAGCTTTAATTTTGTTTATCCTTTTATTTACTGCTTTAAGATTTTGGGCACCAAGGGGAATGGTAAATTAAAAAAAAAAAAAAAAAATGTCCGCGAGAGTACTTTTTACAAATGGAGCGCCAAGCAGCTAATGGCAACTGCCTGATTCTCTAAAAAACACATCAAAACACTTTTTTTTTAATGGAGCATGACAGTGGCGGTGAGGTAGTAGGGGAGGTGTGGGTGGGGATAGCTGAAGGAGAAGTCAAAGTGACGGAAGGCAAAAGGGGGTGGACAGGGGAGCAATGGATATGCTTGATGTGGAAGAGTGAATAAATAAAAAAGCAAAAAACAATCAAGGGAGGGGTGGAAGACTCAACGTGGAGTGGGGAGGCAATATGAAACACATGGGGTATAGGGGGTGGGTATTTGTGCAAAAAGATGGACAAAAGGGAGAGATTAAGAAAACGCATGCACTCCCATGGAGTGCTAGAAAAAAAGAATGAAGTTCACTAAATATGAGCAAGTAACTTAGACTAGCAAGAACGCCAGCCAAAGGTAAGTCGTAGGCTGCCTCAAAGGCCACTACAAGTTTTAATATTGTCTGCCATATGTCTTTTTGACAGCTAAAAGCTGTAGATGAGACCTAAAAACTAGCCACTGCTCCACTCTTGAAGATTTCCCAGAATTCATCTCATCTCCTCCCAGGCCAATAAATGTGTTGCCTGCCTGTTGGTTGGGATTGGAGTGCGGCAAAGACAGGGGTGTCCAGAGGACTGTCAGTAGACATTCAGCATTCTGCAAACTTTATTTAGTCAAGATCCATCTTGTTGGTTTTCAGCAGTTCTCTTATTCTTTCAGGTTTGCCTAGTGCCTTATAGTAGGTATGATTTTCAGAGAGCAGCAATAAAGCCTGTCTGCAACCCTGAGCTGGGCTGATGGAGGAGGAGTCAACTTCAGCAGGATTACTCAGTTTTTACCATGGTAAGGGAGACTGTGAGATGAATTGTTACTTCTGGCATAGGTCCTGCATGCTTTTAAGGTTCACAAATGTAACCACTCACTGAAATAAATTGCTTTACATTTTTACAATGAAATCATTTTGCCCTTGCATACTGATTTTGTGAACTTGGGGCTACAAAGAGCCTTATTTTGTGGTTATTCCAAGTGCATTCATGTTATGCCCTTTTTGTAAATTTCTAACCTAATATTTGCTCAGGTTTCTACAGGGCACATGAAGTTGTACTGTCTGTATTTTTCCCACAGCCACGGGGAAGTAGGAGGCATGGCATCTGCTGTAAGTTCACAGTGTTTTGCTACTTGGGTTGAGAGCAGTCAGATAGTAGAAAAACATGTTTGTCACACATGGTGTTCCTGGCCAAGGTCAGAAGGTCTCAGCTCTTAGGCTCAGTGTCTATGCATTAGGAATTCACATTGCTCAATCAGAGAAACGGCTGCATCCTGACTAGTATGTATAGGGTGTGCTACTCACAAGTGTCTATAGGATAGCTACCTGGATGTTGAGTTAAACATTTGTGCACTATTCTTGCCTTTGCTTGGAAGATGTAAAGGAAGCCAAATTTGGTACTGGTGTTTGAAGGTAGAACACAGTAATTGATTGTTTTGGCCTCAAGTATAGATATCCATGGACTAGCACTTAGAGTGTTCGCAGCATGTTTAGTGTTGAGGTGAATTTGTTCCATGGCTGGGGTGTGCACATATACATTGGGATGTTCACACATACACCGTGCCAAAGATGGCCCGTAGTTTACGTATACATCATAAGGGAGCACTGGATGAGAAAGAGGGAATTGGAAGTAAAGTTGGATTTCTTACCAGTAAATAAAGATCTCAGGTTCCAGTCTCAGAGTTTAATCCACATCATGATCAGCGAAAAACGACTAGTACTAGGAATAGTGGAGGTTACATCCATGTAAATCCAACATTAAGTCTTGCAGTGGACAACTATCAAGCACATAATGAAAATAGAGAGGCATGCAGGAAAGAAACATATGAGATCCAACTTTACGCAATCTGAGAACCAAAGGCACCAGTTTTGCTGGGTTTCTGGCTGCCAGTGCTTCTATGTTATTCAGTAGAGCAGTCAGTGAACAGCCATCCCAGAGCTAGGACCAGATTTAAAGAGCTTGGCGGACATTTCACTCCATCACAAGTGTTAGTAGGGCTTCATTTAGAAAAAATAAATGCTGATACCCAAAGTTTTCTCTGGAAGCCCGCCGCCTGTACTGCCAAAGGTCAGGGTTGCCGAATAACAAAGTTGCTTATTTTTTATATCACCTTTCATCCACCACCATATGCTCCCTGCCTCTTTATCTCACTTTTGTAGGGTGCTTTTCATTCCTGCTTTCTTCCTTAGTCATTGTTTTCCCGTATTTCTTCCTCCGATTCCTACCTTTCTGTCTCTTGCTTTCGGCGAAAGATTGATGATGAAAAATAGGTCCTGCTCCCCAAAAATGAGCGCCAGTGGGTCCCACCTGCAACCATCAGCTCAGATTAAGCACTGGAAGTGACAGATACCCCATCCCCCTTATCACATGGGCACTTTACTCATGTTCTGAAACAACAGAAGTGCTAGGGTCAACACAAGATGAAGGCATGCTAAAAGCTAAGGTGACCATGTTCAGGCAGAAGTTGATCTCTACCCTTATTGTGTCCTGATCATTGCTGTGCTATTGCAGCACATAACGTGAAGTGCACAGCTAGATAGCTGTTTGCACACACACTAAACATGAGACTTCTTGTGGTTGCTCTTGGCTGGTCAGTACATGTATCGTAGCACAGTCCTATAAAGCACCCTATCACAAGTTCAGTAGTTCTGTTTTTTCACCCCGTGCAAAGTCCGCCCCACTTCCCCTTAACCTCTTTCTGCTCGAAACTCTGGAGTGGAAGCTCCTGGTTTATGCTGACCATGGGCAAACAGAGTTGTAAAGATGTTTTTCTTTGATTTGTTTTTGCTGCATTCTCAGTAGAATATGTTTGGGCTTTAAACAGACCTTTTAAAGGCAATATTAGACAAAAATAGTGTATCTTTACAAACACAAAATGCATGACCCTTTACGTAGACCATATGACAGAAGTGTACTTTTTCACTAAATAAACAGTTGTATAATAAATACTAGAACATTGGAATGTTGAGCACTCCATTGTAGACAATGGAATGCTCCGGGCTTCTATAGGCCGGTAGAAGCCTGGAGAGCAACATTCCAAGGTTGTTTTACTTCCACAGCTGCTGCTGTGAACAAAAGTCTCTCGGAGCCCGAGGGGATTTAAACCCACTCGGTCTCCAAGAGGCCTTTGTTTTTACTAATTAGACCATTCTGCCCTCTAAGGGCGGAATGGGTCTTAGAGACCTCCTAACAGGCTCTAGCAGCCGTTAAAGGCCCACTCCCTTGTTAAAGGCCCTTGCCGAATGCTGCAGCGGGCCTTTAATGGCCGGTAAAGCCCGCTAGGTCAGGCTCCAAGGCTATATTACAATCCAAGCAATCCCCAGTGTAAAATGTTGTCAACATATGGGGTCCTTAAAAAAAATGGAATGCGGAATGTGCATGATGAGGCGCTCGTGCAGTGGATTGAGGCTGGTAAGGAGTGGCGCAGGCGGCAACCAAACCACACAAAGGGGCATGTTGCTTTTCTCGTTCACAGCTTGCGGTGTCCAAGTTTATAAAGCAACCTGTTAGCAAAAAGGTTATATAGTTTTGTTTAATTTCATTGTCCTTCCATTTCTTGCACTGGTAATAAGGCAGAGCACGGATCACATGCCACTCCGACATAAGTGTCCCTTCTGGTGACACACTTGCACCTGCGCCAATAGGCTTTCCGATGCTACACCTACATTGAAGTTACAGGGCAATCAGTGCTTATTGTTATGCACACAACCGCGCTCTGAATCACCTCCTAGAGCTACCTCCACCTGGTATGGCCATCCTGGCTTTGGAAGGTGAGGTATACTAATGATGAGCAAATAAACCCATTCACCGCCTTGTAAGGTTCTATGTGCATTCTCTCCAGTTTGGTGCAACAAAAAGAACATTTTTGGACCAAGCACATCTTCGACCAAGACCAACAGATGGTCTGCGGATCAGTGCAATCGCGGACCTCCAGTCATAACCACCACCAAGAAGAATGCAAGTACATATTCTGTGACGCCAAATGGCTTCATTTAAGGAAGTAGCCACAAACCCCGCCACATCCAGCTAGATGGCTCAATGAGTTACCTCTCCCTGTTGACATCTACTGTGAACCTGGCAAGGCCAACGCAGCCTTCCAGTGCTTATAAACAATAGGAGCATGCCATGAAGATCTATATAAAAACACAGTCTTATTATCCCAAGGGAAAATTGCCCCATCAGGGAAAGGACCTGTACGTTAAGAACTAGTTCAAAAGCCAATACTTAAAGTACCACTCTCACATTGGAAATTTAGGAATCCAGAATCTTGGAGACATCCGGTGGCGCAGATGTATTTCAAATGTTCCTCATACCCATAGGCATGAACAATGATGACAGTTACTAATATATGAGTCAAGCACAAAGCAGTCTTTCTCAATATTTCATGACCTAAAGAGAATTGTATTATGATCTCTGCATCCTACACTCCAGATACCTTGTTAATTCGTAGATGGGTGTGTCACATGAATAAAGGATTTAAAGTTCTTAAATGAAGAATCACTACGCTTGCGGCCCTAACTGGAGCAAAGGAGCATGGCAGGGGGCCCTGCTAGTCAGCGCTGAGGAAAGTGGCGTGCACACTGCAGTCAGGTGTGCCTGTTAAGATGGCGGCTGCAATGCAGCAACTTGGATCCCGTAGCCGCTGACAAAAGCAATGACCGCCCCCGTGCAAGTCGAGGAGCACCCCGGTGGCTGCACCACTGCCGCACCAGACATAAGCAACAACCTTGTATGGAACAGCACGCAAGGTGAGATCCACGGTCGCTTCGACTGTTTCCCCCCCTCCCTTGTGATAGAAACCAGTGGGGGCAAAACAATGACAATTGCAATACAGTGGCATTCAGGACATAGTGGCGTCTGGTGGGTCTCTGGTGGTGAAGTGGGAGACGACTGCTTGATCCAAACTCTCCGCCGAGTACGGAGACTCCATGCGTGGACACCTGAAGAATGCAGCGGAAAATCCCTAGGGGCCCAGGGGGCCATCAACAAGATGGCCGCTGAATAGGAGCTCTATGCCAGAGCTCCCGGGCTGGGGATTACTAAACCTGTAGATATCCCTCTGTTTGCCCGGCCTTCCACCCGAATTGTAACCACCTAACCTACATGTTCCACTGGATCTCCCACTTACCTGAGGGGATGATCTTCAGGGACTCCAGGAACTCGTCGCCTGCTTCTCCGCTCATCACCCGGACCGAGCTCGCCTAAGGCGATGAGTGGCAACTCCTCCACCTCCAAATAGACCGCCGCTGTGTCACTACTCCGTCAGTGGCTCACCATCGGACTCGCTGCTCCACTGCCGGATTGTACTTGTTTCTGAGGTGAGCGTGTTTTCTGTTTGCAAGTCTGTTGCTCCGCTCCCTGCCAGGTTTGCACCGCCGAAATGAGCGAGCTGCTTCCCCCACCGCAAGACGGACAGGGGCTATGTCGTTGACAGCTATTCCCTGGGGTGTGCGTGCTCTTCGCATTGTTCTCCGGACGCTGCTGATATGTAGAAGCCGGCTGCGACACTGCGGTGGCCTTGGCGGTGGTGCCCTGGTCGGCCATCTTGTGTTGATTGCTCCCTTTTACAGAGAGTGCCTTTCTCTACCAACTTGACTCCCTTAAATGGCCCCCATAACTATGCCCTTGTCCAAAGCACTCCTACTCCCCTTGTTGGGGATGGATCCAGCATCTTTGCCCTGGAGTCTCAGAGACCCCTCTGAGAGAGTCCACAGCGACAAGGGTGTTGATGGAGCAGGTAAAACAAAATTTTGTATACCTCCTCTAATTTGCATGAAATTAATTACTTAATCATTCTAATTTTAATTCCAATAACTTGTTTGTGGTGAAAATGTACTAATCAACTTTTGCACCTTGATAAACGCGAGACACATGTGGGACTAAAATGCTAATTGCATGGCAGAACAGGTAATTAATTAATTATGGTACGCAAACTAACCTTAGATTGTGGTGAAATAGTAAAAGTGCATGATTTATGATGCTTTGTGATTGTTTGTGCTTTTAAAATTATCAAATGGTAAGTATTATTGCTTTAAATGTTGCTACAGCTAGGAAAATACTAATATACATTGGGATTAGTGTGGATTTCAACATTAGAATCTTCATTTCTATATTTTAATTACTGTTATGTCTGTTTTTGCTTAAGTTGGCATTCGGGCCTACTAGGCCGCAGTATCCAAGATGGCGTTCTCTGAAGCAGATGCCACCATGCGAGCGCGATGGTTTCTGTGCATGTCCGGATGGCTCTGGAGATCACCAAACAACCCGAACTCTTGACACCGTGTTCCCTGTCAAGGATAGGGACTTGTTCGCCTGCCAATAGTTAACGATGTGGGAACAGCGGAATGGACAATACAGAACCTGTGAAAGATGACTTCTTTTTCTCGAAGTGTTACATTCGCTGCTCTCGCTTGGGAGCCGAAGGAAAACGTACTAATTTGTGCCTTCCTATGCCAAGCGTTACAACAAACAATTGATGGACGAAATGCTGACAATGCAGACATTCTCCCCCAGTCAAGAGATCTGGGTTAAATCCATCGTTCTTTTGCCCACTACGCCACCCCAGTTTAGACATGGCCATATGCAAATCAGTCTTGACCCTGTGCCTCATGGGAACAGTCCAGCCCGAACTGCCAAGCCATGTCTTCCCTGGACCGGAATCAAGCATCCTAGGACCGGTTTCTGGCTATCAGCCGTCATCAGCCAGGATAGCTTGACTCCAGTGGCGTAGTGAGCACGGGTCCCACGTGTGGAAATACCCATCCCACTTAGGGCGAAAAGCGTTACAACAAACAATTGATGGACGGAATGCTGACAATGCAGACATTCTCCCCCAGTCAAGAGATCTGGGTTAAATCCATCGTTCTTTTGCCCACTACGCCACCCCAGTTTAGACATGGCCATATGCAAATCAGTCTTGACCCTGTGCCTCATGGGAACAGTCCAGCCCGAACTGCCAAGCCATGTCTTCCCTGGACCGGAATCAAGCATCCTAGGACCGGTTTCTGGCTATCAGCCGTCATCAGCCAGGATAGCTTGACTCCAGTGGCGTAGTGAGCACGGGTCCCACGTCTGGGAATACCCATCCCACTTAGGGCGAAAAGCGTTACAACAAACAATTGATGGACGGAATACTGACAATGCAGACATTCTCCCCCAGTCAAGAGATCTGGGTTAAATCCATCGTTCTTTTGCCCACTACGCCACCCCAGTTTAGACATGGCCATATGCAAATCAGTCTTGACCCTGTGCCTCATGGGAACAGTCCAGCCCGAACTGCCAAGCCATGTCTTCCCTGGACCGGAATCAAGCATCCTAGGACCGGTTTCTGGCTATCAGCCGTCATCAGCCAGGATAGCTTGACTCCAGTGGCGTAGTGAGCATGGGTCCCACGTGTGGGAATACCCATCCCACTTAGGGCGAAAAGCGTTACAACAAACAATTGATGGACGGAATGCTGACAATGCAGACATTCTCCCCCAGTCAAGAGATCTGGGTTAAATCCATCGTTCTTTTGCCCACTACGCCACCCCAGTTTAGACATGGCCATATGCAAATCAGTCTTGACCCTGTGCCTCATGGGAACAGTCCAGCCCGAACTGCCAAGCCATGTCTTCCCTGGACCGGAATCAAGCATCCTAGGACCGGTTTCTGGCTATCAGCCGTCATCAGCCAGGATAGCTTGACTCCAGTGGCGTAGTGAGCACGGGTCCCACGTGTGGGAATACCCATCCCACTTAGGGCGAAAAGCGTTACAACAAACAATTGATGGACGGAATGCTGACAATGCAGACATTCTCCCCCAGTCAAGAGATCTGGGTTAAATCCATCGTTCTTTTGCCCACTACGCCACCCCAGTTTAGACATGGCCATATGCAAATCAGTCTTGACCC